>NW_021133405.1:0-90063 GCF_004193835.3 Ostrinia furnacalis | reverse complement strand
GTAATATTGTGTGGCTGGCATACAGTTTAGTATGGAGACTGAAAACATTTAATTTTCGGATAGATCCAGTTAATTCTGTAACCTGTTACTTATACTATTGGAAAGAGCTCGTGAAGCACTTTCAGGATCAGTAACCAGTTTTTCGATATCTCGTATAGTTTAGAAATAATCGCGTGAGATCACTTATCGTTTCCACCCTGTAGATAGATGAATTAAGGAACACGATGGGACAAGAACGTCTTAATCATCTTACTTTGTTGAATATAGAGCATGATTTGCTTAAAGAAGTTGATATTGAAAGTGTTATCTCTAAATTTGCACACATTAAACCAATAAAAGTTCATTTGTAACAGTTTTGTTTCATTTAATACCCTAAACTTGAGAACCTAAAGCAAACCAAGGGCCCCTTGATAGAAATTTGCTACAGGCCCCGCGCTGGCTTAATCCGGCACTGCGCCGCGCCGCGCATTCGTGGCACACGGGGATTCCTCTTACCCGGTTCTATTTAGGTATGAACCGAAGCAGCCATGCCCGGTCAGCACCTGCGCCAGAAGGAACGTGAGGAACCCGTGCGGTCGTTCCAACCATTTGTCCAGAACAGGACCAATGGCGTCCAGAGTGCGGCGGCCAAAATGCGCGCGAGTCATGTCTTCATAACGGCGCCGCACCGCTCCGGGGCCGGGCGCCTTCCACGCGCCTTCTGGTCTGCCATCCAGTGATACATGACAGACAAGACCCCAGTTTCTAGCTCCCAAGGAGGAGTACCTACCGTGGGGTAGGTCCTTGCGACCCTCTGCGCTATGGCCCGCTGGGGTCTGCGCAGAAGGGCAGCATTCTCTCTCTTATTGAGTGCTCTCTCGCAGATTGGAGTGCCATACAGCGCCATGCCCCTCAGAACGCCGGCATAAAGTCGACGACACCTCGTTTGTGGCCCTCCCAAATTCGGGAGAAGCCAACTCAGTGCGCCGGCTGCCTTGAGAAAGCGTGGCGCTAGCGCGTTGAAGTGCGGGCTAAAATGTGTTGGATTTATGGACGCATAAGAGAAACTTCTTACTAATTGTTTATGGGCACTCTCGTCCTTGTCGCGTTGACAAAATGTTCTCATATATTTTACTCTAAAATATAAAGTCTTCAAATTGAGCTTTGTTTAATTTCATCAGGTTATGTGCCGTCCCAAGCCTGCCGTTTAGTTTATTTTTGCATTTTGAAAAGTATTTTGTTTACTTACCGGGCTCGCGAGTGATTTCTAGTTTTTCAGCAAATGTCATTGAAAATACGTACATAAAAATGGCTGGAAATTTAATGTCAATTGAAAAGCTAACGGGTCGCGAGAATTGGGCTGCTTGGAGTTTTGCAGTAAGAGCATACTTACAACTTGAAGATTTGTATGACTGCATTTTAAAAGAACCAGTGGCTACTGACCCTAGCTCCGTAAAAAAAGACACCAAAGCCAAGTCAAAACTAATACTATTAGTTGACCCGATTTTGTATGTACATATTCAAGAAGCCCAAAATGCAAAACAGGTGTGGGATAATTTAGCAAAGGCTTTTGAAGACAGTGGCCTAAGTCGTAAAGTTGGCCTATTACGAGAACTGATTAATACCAATTTGGAAAACAGTTCTTCTGTAGAGGACTATGTAAACAAAGTTATGTCAGCGGCGCACAAACTAAGGAATATTAAATTCAATGTGGATGATGAGTGGTTGGGCACGTTGATGCTGGCAGGATTGCCAGAAATGTATAAGCCTATGATTATGGGCTTAGAGAGTTCCGGTATAAAGATTAGTGCTGATTTAGTAAAAAATAAATTACTACAGGAAGTAAAGACATCAGACACTACCGCACTTTATACAAACACAAAAAATCTGCCCAAAAGTGATCAACCAAAAATTAAGAAAGGCCCGAGGTGCTTTAATTGTAACAAGTTCGGACATCTCAGTAAAAATTGTTGGCATAAAAAGGCAAATAATAATAAGAAGAAAGAGATGGAAACAGGATATGTCGCAGCTTTTTCAGCTTCCACAACAAATGACTCCGATTCGTGGTATGTTGACTCAGGGGCATCCATGCATATGACACGGCACCGGGACTGGCTCACTGATATCACTCCTTCATCTGTACCGTGCATAAGAATTGCTGATGATAAAGTATTAAAAGTTGAATGCTGCGGAAATGTATGCATCAAAGTAAATGCAAAAGATGGCAGCACCGATGCAATACAGGTGAGGAATGTTCTATACGTACCAGAATTAAAAACAAATTTGTTATCAGTCAGTAAAATAATTAAAAGTGGATGTAGAATAATATTTAATGAACATGGCTGTCATATTTACAATCCATGCAATAAGTTAGTTGCAAAGGCTGAGAAAATTAATGAGAAATATCGATTAATTACTTGTAAAAATCAAGAAATGCAATTTATGATGGCCAAAAGTTGTGTGACATGTGTTGAAGGCAAGCAAACAAGAAAACCATTCCCCACTGAAGGCTCCCGTGCAACGAACTTGCTAGAGCTAGTCCATAGTGACGTATGTGGACCGATGAAGCAAGGTTACCGCCAAAGAAGTCGTGGTTCAATACAGATGCACTGGAGATATGGTCGCCGACATCTTGACAAAAGGACTCCATCGCCCCAAGCATGAAATCTTTGCTGCGTCAATGGGTCTACTTTTAAAACATCTGCGTCCAGGAGAGGATGTTGGATTTATGGACGCATAAGAGAAACTCCTTACTAATATTGTCTATGGGCACTCTCGTCCTTGTCGCGTTGACAAAATGTTCTCATATATTTTACTCTAAAATATAAAGTCTTCATATTAAGCTTTGTTTAATTTCATCACGATATGGGCCCAGATCAGGTTATGGGCCGTCCCAAGCCTGCCGTTTAGTTTATTTTTGCATTTTGAAAAGTATTTTGTTTACTTACCGGGCTCGCGAGTGATTTCTAGTTTTTCAGCAAATGTCATTGAAAATACGTACATAAAAATGGCTGGAAATTTAATGTCAATTGAAAAGCTAACGGGTCGCGAGAATTGGGCTGCTTGGAGTTTTGCAGTAAGAGCATACTTACAACTTGAAGATTTGTATGACTGCATTTTAAAAGAACCAGTGGCTACTGACCCTAGCTCCGTAAAAAAAGACACCAAAGCCAAGTCAAAACTAATACTATTAGTTGACCCGATTTTGTATGTACATATTCAAGAAGCCCAAAATGCAAAACAGGTGTGGGATAATTTAGCAAAGGCTTTTGAAGACAGTGGCCTAAGTCGTAAAGTTGGCCTACTAAGAGAACTGATTAATACCAATTTGGAAAACAGTTCTTCTGTAGAGGACTATGTAAACAAAGTTATGTCAGCGGCGCACAAACTAAGGAATATTAAATTCAATGTGGATGATGAGTGGTTGGGCACGTTGATGCTGGCAGGATTGCCAGAAATGTATAAGCCTATGATTATGGGCTTAGAGAGTTCCGGTATAAAGATTAGTGCTGATTTAGTAAAAAATAAATTACTACAGGAAGTAAAGACATCAGACACTACCGCACTTTATACTAGAGATGAAACGGATATCCGGTAACTATCCGGTAGGCCGGATATCCGGCTTAAATTTACTATCCGGCCGGATACCGGATAGTAACTCACTATCCGGCCGGATACCGGATATTAAAAAACTACGACAATTTCCTATTCATAAAATGAAATACATTAATCTTTGAGGTAAATATCAATAAAATGGCTTACAATAATGACGGCTTTTATTTAAAGTCCAAAAAGTTACAAAAAAGCCTTATTAAGGCCTTTCAAAACTTATTTCTTTTTCTGGGCTATTCACTCTAATGACGAATACATTTATAGTAAATATCTGTTAAAGTCGAAATATTGCCAAATAAAATAGGCGATTTGTTTTTTCACTGATGGTCTGATGACATGATGCAATTTTCGCTGTTCAATCACACTCACGATTGCAACCGAAACTGAATTGATCTTCCCCCTAGACAAGTGGCAAAATCTGATACTCTATTCGGACGGATTCGATTTTCGAAAAGTGTGACTAAACTCTGATTTTTAATTCGACAGAATTTTGACATTTCAGAAGTGTTGTCAACACTGAAACATTCCCACTAAGAATGGAGAGCATTTTCATAAATTAAAAAATAATCCTTTCTTGAATTTAAGGTTTCACTTGAAAAACTAAGGCTTAAAAATGTACCGATCATTTCAAAATGGTTATTTGAATTTTTATTATCATACTTTTGAAGTTACAAAAAAAATTGGGAAATTATTTTTCAATTACTGGTCTCCCTGGCCAATAATCCATGGGTTACAAACCTTTTTTATGAAAATCCTTTTGTTAATAAAATCTTAGCTTCATAAAATAATCAACATAACAAGATGCCAATTTTATAATCCAAGTTGATTATGATGACGATAATGATGATTGATGATCAATACATATTTTCGTTTATGATAATATGTTGTTTTACTACGTTAAAAAAACGTTTTTTTCTATTTAATCTTTAAAATTTACATAATAATTAGTGTTCATTGAATTTATAAAACAAAAAATAGTTCATTCTTGTAAATTGTACTTGATGAAATTTCATTTCATATTATTTATTAATAATTCAAAGCAAAAAAGGCTTATTATATCTGAATTGTCCAAAAATGACAGCTGTCAGAATTCCGTCGAATTAAAAATCGGACTATAGTCTAGTCTACTAATAGACCCACTGATCGCGTTCAAAGCACCTGTGCGGCGCTATACTCGTCACGACATGCAACGAGACAATGGGCCAATTATCCGGCCGCCGGATATCCGGCTATCCGGCCTAGCAGCTGGCCGGATATCCGGTATCCGGTATCCGGCCAAACAACTATCCGTTTCATCTCTNAGACACTACCGCACTTTATACAAACACAAAAAATCTGCCCAAAAGTGATCAACCAAAAATTAAGAAAGGCCCGAGGTGCTTTAATTGTAACAAGTTCGGACATCTCAGTAAAAATTGTTGGCATAAAAAGGCAAATAATAATAAGAAGAAAGAGATGGAAACAGGATATGTCGCAGCTTTTTCAGCTTCCACAACAAATGACTCCGATTCGTGGTATGTTGACTCAGGGGCATCCATGCATATGACACGGCACCGGGACTGGCTCACTGATATCACTCCTTCATCTGTACCGTGCATAAGAATTGCTGATGATAAAGTATTAAAAGTTGAATGCTGCGGAAATGTATGCATCAAAGTAAATGCAAAAGATGGCAGCACCGATGCAATACAGGTGAGGAATGTTCTATACGTACCAGAATTAAAAACAAATTTGTTATCAGTCAGTAAAATAATTAAAAGTGGATGTAGAATAATATTTAATGAACATGGCTGTCATATTTACAATCCATGCAATAAGTTAGTTGCAAAGGCTGAGAAAATTAATGAGAAATATCGATTAATTACTTGTAAAAATCAAGAAATGCAATTTATGATGGCCAAAAGTTGTGTGACATGTGTTGAAGGCAAGCAAACAAGAAAACCATTCCCCACTGAAGGCTCCCGTGCAACGAACTTGCTAGAGCTAGTCCATAGTGTGGTACGCGACGTATGTGGACCGATGAAGCAAGATTACCGCCAAAGAAGTCGTGGTTCAATACAGATGCACTGGAGATATGGTCGCCGATATCTTGACAAAAGGACTCCATCGCCCCAAGCATGAAATCTTTGCTGCGTCAATGGGTCTACTTTTAAAACATCTGCGTCCAGGAGAGGATGTTGGATTTATGGACGCATAAGAGAAACTTCTTACTAATTGTTTATGGGCACTCTCGTCCTTGTCGCGTTGACAAAATGTTCTCATATATTTTACTCTAAAATATAAAGTCTTCAAATTGAGCTTTGTTTAATTTCATCAAAATGCCACCTCCCGTCAAGCGTGAGGCCCAGATATTTCATATGGCCTTTGACGTCAATCCTAACGTCCTCAACGCGTCGGGAGGGGCGCGCTGGCGAGGCCCCGGAAAGAAGAGGGCCTCAATTTTCTCCAGCGCGACTTTCAGGCCGAGGCATCGTATTCTGCGAGCGAATAATGTGCCGCCCGCCAACGCCAGCCGTGCCGCGGCCCCAAATGTCTTCCCCGGGTAGTGACCAGAGAGTCATCCGCATAGCATATGACACTCATGCCCGCGAGTAGGAAGCCCCGCAGGAGCCAGTTGAAGCCTAGGTTCCACAAGAGTGGACCGAGCACCGAACCCTGCGGAATCCCGCGGGCTACGCCGCGCCGTTTGAGCTGGCCGTCTCTGTTAACATACAGGACTTCGCGGTCCCGTGAGTAATCGGCCAGCAGCGCTCAAAGGTACTGAGGCACTCTGTGATGTTGAAGTGCCTAGAGTATAGTGGAATGAATCAGGTTCCACAATATCGAAATATGACGATTGAATGTGTAAACCAAAATAAGGCGAAGTTTTGAGGTGGTTTGAGTTTTGTTGCATAAAAATAATCTTTAACAATTTTTTTTTAATTTTTTAATCGGGAGTGCTGGGCCTCTGGTCATAGTGGGCCCCTGGCCATAGTGGGCCCCTAGGCACTGGCCTAAAGTGCCTTATGGATAATACGGCACTGCCCCTACCTCCGGAATAGTAGTCCCGTTTCGAACCACTACACCAAACGGCCGACTAACTATGACGATAACCGGTGTTTTTTGTATGGAGTTTGACAGATTTTTGACGTTTGTCAAAGTTAAAGTAAGATGGTGCAACCCAGCCTAAGTATAGCTACAATCCGTTAAGTGGTACTCGTTCCACAAGTGTATAACTTATAGTCATGCCGGTTAGTGTGTTTGTTTAAAGTACCCAAGTGGCTAAGTACTCGTAATTAGATAGACTGACAACAGCCGCGAAAACCCAATTAGTTGTCAATTAAATTAAGATGTTTGGTGGCTTTGCTATCAATGAGTTACTTACATACTGAACGAGTGACGTCACAGATTACTGTCTGATCTAACATACAAACCACTGAACGGATTCCGATGAATGTTATACAAAGTAAGTATACTTATGTTAACTACTTAGTTATGTATGATTAAGTATAATGTAAGGTATCAAAGGATTTTCCAAATATCCACCCTCGGGTAAGTAAAAACACCAGCGAAAAGCTAGTTCTTTTATTATAATGAGTTGTCATGATAAGAAGCCATTCTGTCTGAGTGAGGGAATTCTAGCATAGCACATAGCTCGTAGAGACGATGGCCGTTGGGGCAGAAAGGTTCTCGAGTGGCGACCACGGGCTGGAAGACGTAGCGTGAGCAGGCCTCCTACTAGGTGGACCGACGGTCGCGGGAAGAGCCTGGATGCGGGCAGCGCAGGACCGTTCATTGTGGAAAGCCTTAGGGGAGGCCTTTGTCCAGCGGTGGACGTCATTTGGCTGAAACGAACGAACGAGGTATTTTTAGCCCGTTCAATTCTGGGTTTGCTAGTTATTTAGGCCAGACAGCTGTCAGGGTCTCTGAGCTTGGCACCGCTAGAAATTCTCGAAGCGAATCCATTTACATTCTATTAGGTGCGCAAACGAAACAATCACACCTGCACCTGTAAGGTGCGCTTCTAGGAATACCCTTACCACCGTCTAGCCCTCCGATAGTAGGTAAACCATTGACTCACTGGGGTGTGTCACCCAATCTTTTGTTCTATCGTGACACAGGTTAAGGAAAGTCCATTGAACTACTAGTAATTTTGAGTAAAAATATAACATCACACAATCCTGTTTTCCTTGTTGGCCTGTTTTTGACACTGAACAAGTTTACAAAAAATATTAATTTTTTTTACGATGTCGTCGGTCCACCTTGTAGGTGGACGTCACACGCTGCGTTTTCCGGTACGGGGCCTCCATTCCAAAACGTTGCTGCCCCATCGGCTGTCAGTTCTGCGTACTATGTGCTCTGCCCATTGTAGCAGGGAAGCGCTGGCCGCTGGACGCAGGCCGCTACCAATCGATCTACATGGAAAGCATTGGGGGAGGCCTATGTTCAGCAGTTGGACGTCCTATGGTTGAAATGATGATTAAAGTTCTACCAATCGAAATCCTAAAACCCTTAAATTATATCATCATTATTATTTCAGCAATAAGACGTCCACTGACGTCGACGACGATGGGTAGATGTCCTATGCTCAAGCTTCAGTCTTTAAGGACGTTCGGTCTAGTAAACATTCTCACGCAGTTGTTTTTCAACTTGTTTAATTTGAAGTCCAATGACCTATGGCAACCATTTTGACTTCAAGTTGTCAATGTCACCTAGAAATAAATTGAGTGAGTCAATTAAGTTATGACTAATGTCATTAAATTATTATTTTTGCAATTAATTAGGCTTTGGCCTTACTAATTGGATGGCATAGGAACGGGACTATTCCCACCTCTCGTTGCCACCACTGCAACTCCTGTGTAGCCAGGATCTACATCTTGACCGCCAATAACCCAACCAGTGAAGGTCAAGTTTGTCCCGGGGGAAAGTCAAACGGTCATTGGACCCGCAACGAAATTAATCAGAAGATCATAGGAGTTCAAAGTTAAGGTTCGACTTCCCTCCATTGGATGGCATTGGAAGGTTAACTGGCAGAGAATGCCATATGGCATTAAGTTCGCCTTCTGTACCAATTTAAATGGCATTCGTTCTTCAATATCTTAGATCCAACTTGGCTTAACATTATAGTCATTCAGTCGACGGACAAACTTATATTTTTTGCTTTAGTGACGTCTCATTGACGTCACGAGCCCTAATAACCATATGATAGGGGATTATAGACCTTGTTATTATGGAAGTATGCCGATGAATCTCATATTTAAGTTAATTTATGTAAGTAGGCAGGTACATACGTCATCTTTCGTTCTAAATAACATAGTACGTCCATAATACGAAATTTCCAGAGATTATTAAAATTATTCCAGCCGTTTTTAGGGTTCCGTAGCCAAATGGCAAAAACGGAACCCTTATAGATTCGTCATGTCTGTCTGTCCGTCCGTCCGTCTGTCCGTCCGTATGTCCCCTTCTGACCCACCGCACTACCAAACCACACTACCAGTAGTGTCGTGGGGAATATTTTTTCCCTTCTACACTACCAAGCCAGTAGTGTCGTGGGTAATTTTTAAGGGCCATACATCTTCATTCCCATCGACACTACTACCATAACTAAATGTAAAATTTTGGATTGTTTTGTAATAAATTATGTTTATATGCAACACTAACCTCTGTGCAATTTTGCAGTTTGACGGAATTTACTGAAAATAAAATATTACCTAAAAGGGCTTATGTACATGTTACGGTAAATGTACAAGTAAAGCGCTTTCAAATGATACCAAACACGGCATATTTATCTTAACTTTATTTTTTTACTNGAGTGGTTGGGCACGTTGATGCTGGCAGGATTGCCAGAAATGTATAAGCCAATGATTATGGGCTTAGAGAGTTCCGGTATAAAGATTAGTGCTGATTTAGTAAAAAATAAATTACTACAGGAAGTAAAGACATCAGACACTACCGCACTTTATACAAACACAAAAAATCTGCCCAAAAGTGATCAACCAAAAATTAAGAAAGGCCCGAGGTGCTTTAATTGTAACAAGTTCGGACATCTCAGTAAAAATTGTTGGCATAAAAAGGCAAATAATAATAAGAAGAAAGAGATGGAAACAGGATATGTCGCAGCTTTTTCAGCTTCCACAACAAATGACTCCGATTCGTGGTATGTTGACTCAGGGGCATCCATGCATATGACACGGCACCGGGACTGGCTCACTGATATCACTCCTTCATCTGTACCGTGCATAAGAATTGCTGATGATAAAGTATTAAAAGTTGAATGCTGCGGAAATGTATGCATCAAAGTAAATGCAAAAGATGGCAGCACCGATGCAATACAGGTGAGGAATGTTCTATACGTACCAGAATTAAAAACAAATTTGTTATCAGTCAGTAAAATAATTAAAAGTGGATGTAGAATAATATTTAATGAACATGGCTGTCATATTTACAATCCATGCAATAAGTTAGTTGCAAAGGCTGAGAAAATTAATGAGAAATATCGATTAATTACTTGTAAAAATCAAGAAATGCAATTTATGATGGCCAAAAGTTGTGTGACATGTGTTGAAGGCAAGCAAACAAGAAAACCATTCCCCACTGAAGGCTCCCGTGCAACGAACTTGCTAGAGCTAGTCCATAGTGTGGTACGCGACGTATGTGGACCGATGAAGCAAGATTACCGCCAAAGAAGTCGTGGTTCAATACAGATGCACTGGAGATATGGTCGCCGATATCTTGACAAAAGGACTCCATCGCCCCAAGCATGAAATCTTTGCTGCGTCAATGGGTCTACTTTTAAAACATCTGCGTCCAGGAGAGGATGTTGGATTTATGGACGCATAAGAGAAACTTCTTACTAATTGTTTATGGGCACTCTCGTCCTTGTCGCGTTGACAAAATGTTCTCATATATTTTACTCTAAAATATAAAGTCTTCAAATTGAGCTTTGTTTAATTTCATCAAAATGCCACCTCCCGTCAAGCGTGAGGCCCAGATATTTCATATGGCCTTTGACGTCAATCCTAACGTCCTCAACGCGTCGGGAGGGGCGCGCTGGCGAGGCCCCGGAAAGAAGAGGGCCTCAATTTTCTCCAGCGCGACTTTCAGGCCGAGGCATCGTATTCTGCGAGCGAATAATGTGCCGCCCGCCAACGCCAGCCGTGCCGCGGCCCCAAATGTCTTCCCCGGGTAGTGACCAGAGAGTCATCCGCATAGCATATGACACTCATGCCCGCGAGTAGGAAGCCCCGCNTTTGATCATTTAAAAATGGTTGCATTATTAGGGATAAGGCTAAGTAGTAGTAATTACTGATATTTTTACAGAAATATTTTTATTTAAGAGCTTAGTATGTGTACTAAGCTCTAAAATAAAAATATTCAAAAGTTTTTATAAACAACACATTGTTTATAAAAAATATCAAAAGGTTATAAGCGGATTGTCGGATTAAACAAAACTTTTGACTATTGTATGTGACTTCTGTCCAATATTAGTAAAAAATGGGTGGCAGGTGTGCACAATTTTGTCAGAATCACCAGTCAACCGATATTTACATACTTGCAAAATGCAGTCTTAAAAAACACATAATCTAGCTTTTTAAGCAGACTAAAAAGAAAAAGTATATGCTTAATACATTTTGAAGTTCACTGAAATCCACTAGAAGCTTGAGAGCATTCTGCAGATTATAAATCCACTTTTACTGGTATATAGGTACAGCCATTTAACCAGACAAAAATTTCTAGCGCTGCCAACAATCGCACCAGAAACACCGAAAAACTAGCAACATTCATCAAAAGAGCAGTGTTGCCAGCATCGCACCCGTTTCACTCAATTAAGCGCCAGTTACAAATTAAGAAGCAAGAGGGTGAAGCGGGCGCGCTGTTAAGGGATTATGTAAACATGGTAACGAGAGCTGGCCACGGACGTGCGAAGTGTAGAGGCGGCACTGAGAACATAGCGTCCTTTATAATATACTTCAACACCGCGAAACTGCATTTTCATAACTTTACAGGAGAGAAGAAAAACGATTATATTTTCATAAAATGACATAAAGGAAGTCAGATTCTTGTTTACTTATAAGTATAATGTATTTTATTAATCAATTAATAAACAAGAATCTGACTTATTTTATAACATTGTATGAAAATATATCGTTTTTCTTCTCTCCTGTAAAATTACGAAAATGCAGTTTCGCGGTGTTGAAGTCTATAGACATTTTTCAGTGAGAAAGTACCTACCTAGTAAAGTATTTAAGTAAGTAAAGGCATGGTGACGGACGGTTAACTTAGCAGAACAATGCTTTTTCAATATTTTTAATAACCTACATTCTTCGATCTACCCATTTAATTACGCCGCCGCGCGTTTATCTTTTTTGTATGACTGTGTGTCTGTCTTAGTACAAAAAAGTTAAACGCGCGACAAACACTATTTTAAAATGTAAATGCCAATTAAACTAGTGGTCATCGCGAGTTTAACTTTTTGTAATTTTCTACTACGTAGTTTTTGTACAAAAATGATACTGGAGATGAACTTAAAGCTATTTTTGGCCAATTGTATCTACACTGTGAAATACAATAAAGTATTGAGTACTAACTTTAACTTTTCCTGTTTCGAATGTTTCGGCCGTCCGTCCGTGAACGCAGTTACTTACTTTATAATTAAAACAAAAACAAAAATTACAGATTGATATTGTGCTGTGTACTATCCTTAAATAAATAAATAAAATAAAAATATTTTAAATACGAACAAACGTTTACAAGTGCCACATCCAAAGCTTCCATTTCGCGTGTCGAGTACAGTTGCACTCCGTTACGTCCGAGCCTTTCTGACGAATCACATTGCTGACAGAGTTGGAGTTTGTCAACACTACACTTTTTGTTTTGTTCAGTATTTGCATGAAGCGTTGTATAATAAGTAATGTTTCAGTTCCATACGGTCCAAATAAATGGCGGTTACTGAAAAAGTAGAATTGGCTCTGCAAAAGTTTTTAACGCGAATTTTACCTTTTAGAGATTAAAAAAAAAGCACAGCCAGTAAGTACAGTCGATAGTATAATAAATCAGTTTACATTTTTAAGAACTTGATATTGTGCAGTTATCAGTAGATACATACTGCTATTAAAGAGTGAATATCTATTAGCTTGCAGGGGATTCATATTATGCACCTGGATGGATCTAGGAACCGGTTTTTTGACTGATAAATAGTAACTTAGCTTTTTAAATAGATTGTTACTAACACCACACTGTATGAAGCGTAACGATCGAAACGATGAAAATGTTTACTATTCTATAGAAGCGTGAACATTAAGGCTGGATTGCTCCATCTTACTTTCAGAATAACGTTATTTATTTATTTTATAGAAACCAACAGCGATACATTGAAAATATTAGTTATAAGATTAGACTGATAGTATAGCCAATGAATGTTATCAGTGTTTTTTGTACGAAAATTGACAGATTTTTGACGTTTTTTAAAGTCATCTCAAGTCCAAGTCAATAATATGAGATTTTATTTAGAGATAAATATTATGATGGCACTTAGATATTTTTGAATGAATACAAAACTTAAAGAATGCGATACATTGAATGAATGTTACAAACAGTCCGTAGTACTACTGGCACCAGACCACGGCATGTAGACACGGCCGTGTCAGCCTAAATATTCAATGCGCGGTTCCGTCGCAAGTTATGGGGGTGCCGTGGCTTAGTTATGGACCCAGGGTGTCATGCGTTACAGACGAATTAATATAGTTGCGTTTCTATTTAACGTGCCAGTTGGTGAATTGTATGATGTGTAAAAGAGAGCCGTGTTTTTCCGAAAGAAAGAAATTTAACATTTTTTGGACATCACCGTAGATTATTAAAATAGTTACATCAAGCTAAAATAGGTAACATTCTTCGAGACCTAGTAACACCATTTTACCTCCATTATCCATAAAGATTAGATTTCGAATATGAAAATTATCTTTAAGTGCTTTTGTATCCTCATCACAACTTAATACTTAGATCTAAACCATTCCCCATTGGCCATAAGTATCTCTTAAAACTTTCTAGTAGGGACTGCTCACATGATGCCATTAATGTACCACATAATGTCTGCCATAAAACGCCCAACGTCACTCAAGTGCACAAAGAAGGCATAGACATAAAAACTCTTTGTTTACAGCACGGGCAGCATGGGATACGTTACTTCGCCATCTTGCTACGCTTAGGCTAGGTTGCACCATCTTGTTTTAACTTTGACAAACGTCAAAAATCTGTCAAACTCCATACTACACCGGTTATCGTTATAGTTACAGTCAATCTTAGGTGGTGCAACTCATCCTTAGTATTAAAGATCTAGAGGTGTGTATATTTATCTTTTGCGCAATAAATTAGCCAATCCACATGAATATTTACATTGTCGACACGTCTGACATCTATAAAAACTGATACAACAAAAAATAATCTACGGATAGCAGGAATTTTGAAAAAGTCAAGTGCTTTCTTTGCATAATCAAATTAGAACTTGATATCTCAGATCATCTCCCTAGCCCGTCTTCGAACTTCGAAGGCAGATTATCGTGACGATCCGACTACCATCAATGGCACTATCACCAATAGACGAAAGATAAAAAATTGAATGCCAGCGCATCAATGATTCCTCATTCTCCGAGTGTTCATCACATCGCATTGAAATTCTAAAATTCACATACGAAACTATTTCCCATCCGTCGTATTCGGTAAGCCGTAGTAAATTCTGCAGGTACTCGGCAAGGTAGCGTACTGTCTAAAATATTCAGGAGCGCAGCAGTCGAGACGGGGCATAAACCGAGCGCTCTGAACGTGCCAGTGTGACTTCACCTTTGGATATTGGGCCGACTTAATGCTGTATGTGCTGGTGATTCGTTGATGCTGGAAAAGGTTTAATGGCTTTGTAGATTTTCTACATGCCAGATCCTTTCACAGCTGAACGAGATCGCTGGCTGATAATAATATGTAGAATATTCTAATGGCGAGAATAAAATTTATCAAGCATTATTTCATTTGATATCCGATTGAATCTGGCATCTGTTCTTATACTTTGGCATAAACCGACTGTAGAATAGTTCAAGTAGCGCATGACGTACTTGGCGGTAAATACGTTGAATTATAGCATGAAGAAGAACCTGACGTCCACTGTCAAATCTACGTGTTTAAATTGCTCAGTATCCCGCGCAACATCTTGCGACGCATGTATGTTTATACTCACGCTCCGAAAGCACGGGCTCCCTCTCCCACGTGCGACATAGTCCTCGGACTCCTTAGAATAGGTTGTAGTGTTGTCCTTTATTGTACCCACGGCGCTAAAGTTCAAATAAACTAACCACCAGTTGCCGCCGGCGCCGATAACAAATACGTCCAACTTACAGACAGCGCCCGAAATTGAACTGCATTTCCGAGCCTGTGTTAGCGCCAGGAAAAAGGTCGGCAAGTCCAAAAAAAGGCCACCAATTACGTCGTTATCTCCAGCTTTAACTGAATAAAACTCCGCGTCGTTTCATCATTTTCGCGCTGCTAACTTTTAGTTAGTTTTTGCACAAACTTCTGATTTATGGAAGCCCGGGGCGTCTCACCGCGCACTCTAATAAAGGAATTTGCGAAAAAAGGTCACGGGAATTATGTTTTTTGGAGGAACTGATGAAATTTAAAGATGTGTTGATCTTTCGCGAGAGTTACTTTTGAGTCAGTTAAAATTTTATGTAATCAAAAATTTTATTATTACAGTCGACTTTTCATTATAACAATTATTAATTACATTACTACGTATTTATTTAAGACTTCAGGCGCTGTTTATTGTACACACGACACATGACATTTATTTGTAGGTACCTATATTACTTAAAACTCGTAGTTACTTATTTGTTCACGTGACCTTCTTTTGTAGATTTAGGTAGGCGTAAATTAAATAGGTGACACAAAATATAACATACTAACGGCTAGCCCGGTGTTTTTAATAGTCATAGTAGGTACATATATAATATATGGTGCAAAAAAATGGCATATTACAAAATGATATTCAGGATTTCCAATCAGTGACTGAATTTTCATTGATACTAATCAGCAGAAATCTTCTAAAAGACTTCATTCTATTCCCTGACCAATAAAAAGTAATAGTAGAAAAAGCTTATTATGAAAACCGTGTTATTTCGCGCGCACACATGTTTCACCCGCGCGATTGGCTTCTTTAGCGAAACACACGCGTGCGGCCGGGACGCCGACGCAGCAGAAGTTTCGATCAACCTGTGACTGCTGAAAAACGAATTACGATTTTCCTGACACCCATTAAAAATGTTTGATTGGGTTGGATTGCAGAAAGTCGGGTGAGGTTGTAAGGCTGAGTTGCATCACTTAACTTCAACCGTAATTAACGATAACCAGTGTTTTTGTACGCGACCATGCAGGCATCTTCAAAACCCGTCTGGCCAGTGTATGTAGGGAGTGTTACAAAATCCTCCATTTGCTTTTAATAAGTTAGAGAGGCTAGTACCTAATAGTACTCCTGCAGTGGATACGAAAACAAGATTACGACTGCGTCATAATGACAAATTAATATGCGTAGAATTATAGAAAGTGCGTAGTACACGTCAGAAGCAACGCGACGTGACTCCGCCCGCGTCCGAAGTACAAACGGCGATCAAGCTACACACTGGCATCTTATATAGTCGTAATAAGAGCGATATTGCAATAGAAATGTATAGTCTAATGAGCTGTCTGTACGTGAATAAATTAGGACAGAAGCGACAACTGTTTGAATTTTAACCCGCTCGGCGCGTGACCGCCCGCCGCGAATTTAATATTTTACGCGCTTTACACAAGTCTCGTTATAAATATTAAGGAATGGACAGTTTTATTCTTTAAGTTAGCCGCGGCTTATATTTAAACTTGCCAGCACGCGCGTGAAGAGTGCAATATTCAGTACTTTTTCTGTAGCAGCTTTGTTTCAGTTAAATCGTAGTTAGTACAAACCGTTAATTTTTAAAGAAAAAGTCACAAACTTGTTTCTTTAAAATAAAAAATAAAAAATATTTTAAAGAAACGAGCCTAATTCCTTGCTTTACCAAACCAATGGCGACACTTCGAAGCAAAAATTTGAAAATGTTTGATCATTCTAGATTAGGTATTTCAGTAAACTATGGTCATCTTTAAGTAAAACTATTTGAATAGTCAGCTATTTCTGAGGTTTTATTGTGAATGTCTGTTTCCTACATAAAACGCACTAGTTTTGTTTTTAGCGACTGAACTTTTACCGTTTTCTCACTCATTTGATTCGAAATCGGAAAAAAATAGAGACAGATTGTCTGTAATTATGTCATGCATGTATAATGGCTATAAACATGCCGGCACCTGTGCCGCGACACTAGCGCCGCGCACTTTACGACCACCACAACCAGTCTGTTCGTACAAAACTCGTGTTGTAGGCTATTTATTGTCTATTTACAATCATTTCGCGTCCGCGAATAGAAAATTTATAATATCGGCCGTTGTTGTAGCTTTCTGTTAGTTCGAATACTCGTATTTAGCAGTAGTTAGGGCAGTGTTGAGAATTTTGAAATGGCTTTCACTATCCTCAGTCCTCACTGAACGACTGTTTGGAGGAGCCAATGCTTTATCTATTTTTTTTTCATACATTTAAAATAGAGAGAATGTTTCGTACATTCGAGTTTTGTTGACTAATATACATTATACATGGCTAGGTACTTACCTACATTACCCCTACAGTGGTCGCGCGGATTACACCCGTAATCCACTCGTGCAAATTCTCGAATATTTTGAAATCGATCAACGCGATCGTTTTGATACTTCGTGTACTTTAAGTTGCATAGTCGAAGATCACACTTAATGACGTGTGAGCGCCAGGTCTCTTGTGTATGTGTCGCAGGAGCCCCGTAAAGGCCGATGGCCTACCCGTGTAATCCGCGCGACCAATTACGTAAGTATTTTTTAAGTTACTTTTTTTACTTAATGTGTTTGTTTTTGCATTTATCGTGTAAATTAATGCTTTATAATAAATAATTACGGCATAGGTATGTATTTACATTTGTGTTTTCAATAAAATCATGAACAATAGACAAAAAGCACAAATTGCAGAATGGCTAGAAGTAATTGACAATGAAAGCGTATCTTCTGGCGACTCTTCGGTTTCTGATGAAGAAGTGCACATAATTCCACAAGAGAACAAGTTTCTCAGACCAGTGATTAGCCATCTAACTCAGAACCATCACAGCGGAGATTTTTTTAGGTCGCTACTTTGACTGCGGAAGAAAGCGAAATCAAAGTACTGGAAATACTTGTAATTCGTGCAGCAAATTTATTTGTCCTTATCATTCCATTATGGCCTGTATCTCCTGTTCAAAATATAATTAATAAATAAGTGCATTAGTACTGAATAATTTTTAAACTGCCAAAGTTGACATTTTCTTGACGAAAAACGATGATTTTTGTGTTTTGATTAATTTATAAAAACTGAGAAGAACTGCTCGTATGTTTGTTTGATTATTCATTAACTATTACATAACAATAAATGTAAAAAATAAAGAACCATGTTTTTATAAAGAGATGTCTTCTTTTTTTACTCCATAAAATGGCTTACGCATGTAATCCGCGCGACCACTAACGTAATATTTTAGAGCGCGACCACCGTAGGGTTACATTATTGAATCACAGTGTTTTGTTTATAAATCCTACATTCTAAATTACCTCAGGCACACAGGTAAAAATTGAAAATAGCCCACCGTGAGGAAAACCCCATAACTGATAATACCACTGCATTCAACTTCTAAGAACTCTATCTTCTCGCTCAAAGAAAAATCACGCTTTATAATTGAAAAATTTTCTGAGTAGTCAGAATTAGAAAATCAACACATTATATTATGTTATATCGTACATATAAATCGTCGCTGTATCAAGAGGTAAACTTAACTTGTCTCTCCCTACTAAATTATCTTTATAGCCGATACTTTAGTCATACGCCATCGAGGACTGCTAACCTAAATCATCCAGTTTAATAAAGCACGATGAATATTTATAGTCCTGAGTCGGTCTGAGCCGCACCGTCGAAAGAATTATGACATGGTACATCTTGCAGCGAGACGCAATAAAGTGAATTATGCACACAACTGCAGCGATACTTTGTTCTTGGCCCGCGGGGGTAGCGAGAGGTGCAGATAGTGACAAGAGGAAGCGATGACACTCCTCTTACATGAGTGACGCCGTCTGCTGCGCCTCTCCCGAGAATTTGAAACAACGGCCGGTTGTACGCTGCCTGCGTCTAGAAGCTACACGCAACTTTTAGAAGAAGTACACGCATAATTGAAAAACAAAAACATTGTTGCTGAACGTTTGACAAGGCTTCGTTTTGGAGATAGGTATTTCCTCTTTCTATCTCGTAGGCTGAACAACCCAGGCCAGATTATCATCAAAATGTTCTTTACCTACTAGAGTGATCATAATTGGAAAACGCCTAAAATTAAGGCAGAAAATGACAGTTACGTAGAGGCAACTTTCAAATAGGTTTCATTCCTCTTTTGTAAGGATCAAGCTTTTTAAAGTTCTGTGTGCCCCTATAAGTCTTAAAAAATTGTATCAGTGGAATATCGAGTCAATCCGCTTTGGAAATAAGTTGTAAGGACGCTTTAACTTTTTGAAAACCATCCAGAATTTTCTCGCTTATCCGATCACTATACCCTCACCCCGGCACTCGTCTTCCCCCAGGACTCCTAATGCAGACTTACACCGAGCCGCAGTGTTCGTTCAATTTAAACTTTAATATGCAACCGACTACACCGCCAAATTGTAAATGATGATCTGTGCCCGATGTTAGCGCTCCTTCCGTTGTTCTTAAGTACACTGCTTGCGAAGCTGTGTTTGAATAACTATTTTTATTTTATAATATGCTTGTATGTAAGTAGGTACTTGATTGACCTAGAAAAGATTTCAACGCGTAGTCTTGGATACGGCTAATATTAATACATGCCTTGAAATAATTAATCGTTTCAGGTCATGATTTATTTTATTTTATTTTGTTTTTATTTAGGAACATTACATAAAATCAGCCACGTTTCAGAAAACTCTAACATTTATTTATCCGACTTCATGATATGAAATTTTAAAATCGGAATATCTATTTAAAGTTATTTTTTATTTGAATCATAAACAGAATGGTCAAAATATATCCTTATTAATCTTTTAACTTTACCTTAACAATAGACACATAGATATAGGATACGTATTATGACATAGTTAACAAGATCGAAGTACAATATAAATGCGTGTAAGTTTATATCATTCTGTCATACACAGAATGGTTATCAAAATAATGTAGAACAAGCCATATCGCACAGCGATCTCTCCTGATCAAACCCCATAAAACACTTATTCAATAAGCAGCCGCGAAACACACTTTTTATGCAGATAAGAGGTGCTTTGTACATGATTTTACGATGTTACAGCTTTTGGGGATCCGTGGACAATAAAAATATATTTTGACATCTGTGTGACATTTTCTACGTGCGTTAAATATGCGCACAAGTGGATTATGTTTTTTTTTTAAGTGTTCTACGCTAATAAACTTTCATGACTTTGATTGAGATCTTAGGCTCCAAATCATTAAAATAAATAGCGACGTTGTCAAGGACAAAACCAATCACATATGTGTTTGTCCCATGTGGTACAAACACATATGTGATTTCAGGTAAAGTAATTTCAATAGTCAACACCAATTGGCTTTCGTCACCCGCAACATATAGGTGTGGTAAAAAATTGGAGGATCTCCAAAAGTAAAATATTTTCCTTTCTATTTAGTTTGTTCGTGGAAACAAAAATATTTCATATAGTATTTTTTTGCTGCTTCCTTTGTGTGTTCTCTTCATTTGTTTTTTACACGGAACCCTTGTCCCCATTCCCAGTTAATCCTGTCCCATTTTTACAGCGTTCCTCTCACGCCCCTACTTTATCTTTGTAACGGTGTTTTATTTGTATCGTGACCTCTGAATTCTATGGCGTTATTGCGCAATTTTTGTGGTAATGTTATTTTTATAGTTCCGTTTGTAGCCGATAAAGAAGACGATACGCCTTACAAATTGTAAAGTGTGAATATAAATCTACAGGTTTTTAAGGTTAGGAGGTAAAGATGCAAATTTTATGGCACACCTGATGTTGTTTGGTTTTATCGTGGCAGACGTATTGTGGGATGTCTTTGATTTAATATTTTGGGGTGGTTTACACCTTTACCATTTTGTTTATAAAACTGCAAGACCTGAAATATATTCGTCATTAGTAGATGCATTCTTCCATGTTTGGGCACACTGTAAAGCTTCTGGACTTATAAAATATTAAGCATCACGACACAATTATGCCGAGTGATGCCCTATTGCAATAGGTATTGGAATTAACACTGCTAACTTCATCATTATTTCCATCCATCATTTACAGTTTACGCTTACTGTACACAGGTACATACCTGTGTACAGTAAGCGTAAACTGTAAATGTACATGTCTTATCTGAACATTCTTTTTATTGCATATCAACTTAAGCCATGAAAGAAATGAATGAACAGAAACATTTGTACACCCAAAGAAAGAGTAACGACAGGTTTGATGGGAAAAATAGGCTCAATGCCAGAGAGGGTTTGGGGTCGATTTACGGAGGCCCGCTGATTTCCCAGAGGGTACTAAACGATTCCGACTGTACCCACGAGCGGTTATGGACCCTAACTTAACGGCCGAAGGTTGAGTGTGATAAACTATTCTCAAGGAATCTCTTTAACTAATTGGCAGAGGTAGTAAAAACTTTAAAGTGAGTGGGGCTACTGTTAAATTTTTTATTCGAGTTGTTTCAAGAGCGTAACGTATTAGAGTGTGTATTTTAGGGTCGAAAAGAAAACTGGTGGGTTGAAGCGATCTCCATATATCGTCTCCACCATCCGTTACTCTCGCGAGATGGATTGAATAGAATATATCAACATCGGTTAACAGAAAGGTACATTTGGATGTACATTTTTGTTATTTAATTAAATTACTTCAAGTTTTTCGTCTCTTATCTCCAGAATCACTTAATTACTTTCAAAGTTTACCGGAATTAAAACATTTCTAATCATCACAATCAAGTCTAATGATTAATCTTAAGTTAGTATTGGCTGATCGAATAAACCTCTCTAGCATGGGCGTAATTTTAGTATCTTGGATTTCTAAAATGGAAATTTTTTTTAAATAAAAGTATCAAACCCTCAAAACCGCAAACAAATGCCGTCAAAATTAAACATGCTCATAAAACAGCAATCAGACTCCAAGAATTCATAATCTCACAATTTAATTTCGTAGTTTCAAAGCTAAAGAAATGTTCGCAACTAAAGGACGTCTCGGCGCAGCGGTGCATGGCAATGTTTTGAGATCTCGTCTCCTGTCATGCGAATGTAGATCTTAATTGCAACAAGTTAAGGGCCCTAGTCGCGAGCGTTTTTTGCGCGCGCCGCCGACGTGAGAGTCGCTCGTAAGCTCAAGTTTTGGTATTTGGTGCAAGGGAAATGCGCGGATTCTTAAAAATGTAGTAATTGTGAGAATTTGCTCGAAATTTAATTTAAAAATGTAATTAATGCAACAATATAACTTCTCAACTACGGTGGCATAAGTAGTAAGAGCCCATGGACACGATTCACGATTCTGAAGGTGCCATCGACATAGTCTCATACAATCGTAACTTGCTGGGTATGCGATGCTATTGTAACCTATTATACAAGTAATCTGTTTTTAAGTTTACCAATGTAGCTAAAACAAAAAGGTAGTTCATGGGTCCATCCATAGACTTATTAAAAAGTTTTGTCTTGAATCTAATTACTGTTTCAAGCTGTTTATCGGTTGATAAAAATGTCCATTGTTTATGTTCAGTAAATAAACTTTCCTGAAACTAAGTAAAAGTGGTTTTGAGTATTGACACGATAAGTTTTTATTTAATTTAAAAGTTGTTTCAATCGCTCGTAACTTGACGACAGCGTGTATAAAAGTAAGGTTTCCTTGAAACGCCCCCGTGGAAATTCAGTCTACATTTGCGTTAGTTTATTTTTCAAGTGTAAGGTAATTTTTCTTTTTCCCCTTAGCGATATCAAGTGTCACTTTTAATTTACCTGTTACCTATCCAGAAAACCTTTTAGCAAGTAGGTATTTGCGAACATTTTAAGTGGAGGTCTGAAAATATTTTCTGTTAAAGCAATATGTTAGAGATTTGTTTATTTTATTACTTTTATTGCGTGCTTTCTTTTTTGTTATGGGCCATTGTTACTTAGATTGCCTACCTATTAGAGAAAGATAGCTAGTACGTTTAATACTACTCATTTCATATATCGACTTGATTTTAACCTTACGAGTTATGAATGGGTTCACCACAATAATCGAACCAACGTTACTCGAATCGCCAGTTGACCAATTTAACACGTTCACAGTTCGGCTACCTTCTCTTGTTTGTTATTCATTCTTGTTTTGTTTTTATTTTACTGTCCGGAATATACCAGAGTGCAAAAGGCGAATTCAATGCCACCTGGCATCCCTTTCCAGTTTAAAAGCATATAAAATTAGAGTAACGCGTGCATAAAGTCCCATATTTCAGGGTGTATGATTTCCAAAGATTAATTTTACCCATGCAGCAGGTCCATTATTAATTGCATAAAGGACATAATCCCTTTCGTATCAACAAGACGCAGGGCTTTGTGCGCACAATGGTGCGCCTGGACCATTGTCGGGTGGACAATAGGGACTTAATATTGACTGTTTAGTAAATAACACGCGAGCACGCTCATCGAAGGATTAACGGTGAAATATCAAGGTATTTATCGATAGACCTTGGTCACTGCTATGGTAAAGAGCTTAATAAGCTTTCAGTGTTTATAACGCTCAACAGTTATTATAATTACATGCACCGAATGTCTATACACCGAATCCGACCCTCCGAAATGAGTCATGTGCTTTTAGCTTAAATAAAATGATGCTCTATAAATCCGTAGAAGATGACAAGTATCAGACGATGCGAAAGGCATCCATGTCCTAAATTAATGATAATTACTGATGAGAGTCCAATGGCACTGTTGCAACACATAATATGTTTGGTATAGATACTGTTAATTTATTTAAGTGTTAATATTGGCATATGGCTTTAAATTTCTAATTAGATAAAAGGGGTATTCTATAAAAAAACAACTGAATTTAACTTCGCAACTAAAGCAGAATAAATAATGACCTTAATCATAGGACCAAAGGCGCTGGCGACTTCTCCCGAGCGCTGCCTAAAGAAAATTTTCACAACACAAACTCCTCACTTTCTACCTTTTAACTCGAAGTCCAATTTGGGATGGACAAAAAATGTTAAATTATTCGAGAGGCGAACCCGGACCGCATATTAATTCGCGCTTGCTTTATTACGCGGCATTATATCGCGACAAGTAATTTGCGATGCGACAAAATGTCGTTATTGTTAAGTTTATGAGAAATGGCTAGCTTCGCGTTCGCTAAATATTGGGCTTGGGACAAAAACATATTTTGTTTATTTGAAACTCTGCAGCGCTCTAGTCGCAGCCGGTACGTGCGTGGGGCCTTCGCCATGTAAGACCGCAGAATCGACCATGCTACGAATACCCATTACAGCATCATGGCATACATTATTCTGATTTCCAAAACTGCATAAAATCAAAAATGCTAATGTCAAACAACTCCAACGGCTATACAATGGAAAAATTATTTTACGAATAAGATTTAAAAAGTTATTTATCTGTTTACTTGTATAAAAATCTAACAGTGACCACAGGCACTCTTTATAACATTAGATTTGTATCCCCTATAAAGAAAACTATCATGGAGCAGTACCTACACTATGCGGGGAATCGACCAAAAAGAAGCATGACACGCACACTGAAGTATCGGCGACGCACGGCGAAACTAACTGAAGTGCCTGTTTACACTGTCTCGATCAATTTCCCACAAAGTGTAACTGCACGCGACATCAGATTTCCAATGGGGATTAGAGTAGGGTAATTCCAGGATACATGCCCCAGTGGGATAGGTGCCGCGATTTTAAGTACACTATGTTACAAGCAACTTAGCCTAAAGTTATAGTACGTATAATAGAAAGGGACCTCCCCGTACCACTTTTCGCCTCGCAAACCATCAAAGAGTGCGTTCGTTTAGCCAGTGAGAGCAAAAATCTTCCGCGGCCAGACCTTATCGAGCGTCGAAATAATATTGGTAAGTATCTTTAAATGGATAATTTTTTTGTCAGCTGTAAAATGAAGCAGATTTTTATATAATTTGATAGACTATCTTATAAATTATACGGGATAGCTATGTTTAATTCGACTTTTAGTGTTATTATATTTTTTATTAAAAAAGGCACCTATCCTATCTTAAAAGGATAGTTGCCTAATTTTTTTTGGGTATAGATGCCCTTAGGGCCATGTCCCATGCACCTAGAGGCATCTATCCTAACCTGCTCTTTTTGTCACAGGTAACAAGTAAGAAGAAAAAAAGAATGTAGTACGGCTAACCTTAGGAAAGTAATAAATAGGGTGCCCTTCTGATCGAATTACCTTTCTACCCGACTGCGCTAGAAGGAGTAGTATTATTTTTAATAAAAAATATTAAATTTCATTTTAAATTCATTTAATAACAAACAATCTTAAATAATAGTACGATTTAAAAATGTATTTGATCCTTAGAATTCAAAAACTATATTAACGAGTCATCTATCCCTGCATCAGGCATCTATCCTTTGAAGCAATCATACAGTGAGTCTTCTATCCCCCACATTAGGCGTCTATCCCACTTTTTAGAGGTCAATTAAAATGGTATTTACTCAGAATCGGTATAACTTAAACTAAAATAATTATAGTAATATCATAGACGAAAGACCAAAGTTTACAGATACTACGGTCAAATTGTTGATAAAAACTTACTGACTGAGTTACAGAGCTGTTTCAAAAAGTGTGGCATCTATCCTGGACTTACCCTAGTCCTTATTCCTACGAAAAAAAAATTTTTTCTTATATTTTGCGGGGCACCACGTAATTTGAATATATACCATTATGTCTTTCATTATTTTTTTTTTTAATTTTTAAAATACATTTAGGGGTCGCTACCAAGGTTTGAATTTTAAGTAAAAACAAAATCTGTATTTGTTACATTCATTTATTTTTAAAGCCATAGCCAAATAAAAATATTACAAAATTATTGTTGTTGCTATGAACTAAGATATTATGTACGTACAATGTATACATATTTGAATCAATTATTTTTAAGATAATAAGAGTTTACTTGTTAGTATCTCGACGCGTCGGTACCATGGTCGGTATAGAAGAGGGGTTGAGGGGAGAAGGGGACAAGAAGCGATTGTCTATTCTATATATGCGATGTTCATTTGCACGTAAAATGTGATATAAACACTTCAATAAAACATTTATGAAACCATGATTTAAGATCTTCAAAGCTTTTGTAAATATTTTGACAGCTGGTAGCGACCTCTAAATCTTAACCAAAAAAAAAAAACAAAAAAAGCCAATTTCATATTTAGAGGTAGGTATATAATCGAATGAGAAAGTGCCCCGGGGATAATTCAAAAGTCGAAAAATAAGGACCACCCTAATGGGGATGTTTTTAATTATGTCTGTAATATTATTTCATGCCATTGTGAAGCCTGGATGAACCAGGGCAATGGCTTCAAAAAATCTTTGCCAAAATAAGTATACCACTTCAATAGAAGTTGTACCTTCTCTATCCCTATCTATTATAACATTATCTATAAATAAATAATAATGGTGCCAATTCATTGAGTAAGCGCGAAAAAAATCAAACTATATCGTGATCTAAGTCCGGTTAGCGCCATCTGTTGGGGTTGAGTGAAATTAATTGTTACTTATTAGCAACGCGTCTGATGGAACCTGCTTTCATGTTCAAGAGATGAGTTCTTTACGACTATGTATAATTATTGTTTCTAATAAAGAACAAAAAAATAATGGAAAATATTCTTTAAATGTTTAATTGTGATGTGACCCCTACTATTTGTTTCAGAATTTGCAAAACATTCAGCTGTATTAGCTAACAGTAAGTTGTGAATTTGAAGTTATTTAATATTTTGTGTTAGTCCTTTGACTTTAGACTAAACTTACACTGATTTATCTACTAAGATAGTTGAGTATGGTCTCGTTAATTTTGTTTTTTAGGAGTACTTTCCAACTCACGTGATAAAGAGGACCTGAAAGTAGAACCATAAGGTTGCTACTGGAACTCCCTAAAATAGGTAAACTGATATTTTAGTTGAGATTGGACATTAAAATTTGTTTTGTTTTTATGAGTAGTTGCCAATCGACATGATGGTGACGACATGAAAGTTTGGTTTTAAATAAATAGGCCAAACTAAAAATCATTGGGAGAGGCAGCTGAAACGATGACGTAGTTAATTGCTCTTAAATAAATTATTTTTTAAACGCTCATTCAACTTCTTTTCCATCAAAAAAACATTCCTCTAACTCCACAGCAACTATCCACAAAAGGGCAGACGGTGAAAAGCGCGAGCAATATTTTTAAGCAATTTCTACCCTTTTATGAACGCACCGAGACCGCATTGAATGAGACTCTACTTCATCCGTCGTGAAAATAATGAAGCTTACAAATGTACGGGATTAATTATTTTGAGGGCTTCGTGTAGGGAGGCTGGCACGCTTCTTAATGCAAGGTCTCTGTTAAATACGTGGCCATGGTATGTATATTACAAGCATTTCTTTGGTCTTTGTAGATTATCCATCCTAATAGTTGAATTGTATGTATCTACTTTCATTGGATTTGAAAGTAACGTTTACATGTGATCTTTGTATTTTGGTAATAAGAACTTGTGTTTTATGATAAAAGTTTCATTAATTCGGTCAGTTTTCCATGTTAAATGATTTATTATGCCTTGTGTCATTATTTTTTGTAAAAAATAATATGCTTACTTATCGTATTTGATTGTATTCAATGACTATGGTGAAAGAGACAATATTACTACTACCCACTTTCATTCTAACCCACATTTTGGTTAGTTCCAATATCATCCATGAAAATGTTCTCACGGACCCAGTTCTACAGAAAATGCATAATATTTACTCGTAGGTACTTTTCCCGAGTTTCGCTTTGCGTTTTAAGCACAAAGGCAGGCTATTGAACAAACATGAAACTATAACTTCTTTCTTGTGATTTTGTTCAAAGAAACTTCTTAGTTTTGTCTGTGTTATTCTTTTTCATCAAATACAAAATTGAGGAATTTCTGAATAAGGTAGGTATTTCAGCAATGCAATGCAATAAATAAATTTTATGAATTTTATTTATGAATTTTAAGGTTACTTTTACGTGAAAATGCTAAAATCCTCGAAAATGTATAAAAATGTGAAACATTTTAAAGCCATTAAAATTATTAAGTTACTTCCAAGTTATCCAATATTAAAAATAACAAAATAACTAATGACTTCCCTCAGGAATAAACTGAGAGCTCATAATTTTAATACCATTACCTGCTAAGGAAGTCAAGGAACCGTTTGACGGGAACAAATTTTTCCTTAAATTGAGTTGAGCGACTGCGCGGATCTTGTACATTTGATACTTTGAGGAAATTTGGAATGAAGAATCAGAGACAAAAGGTTAAAATTACGCACATTAATAAGCTTTGTGAATGGCAATAAGCACACTATTTGACTTTTAGTTAGGTATGACGTGGTAGACCACCGTTTAAAAACTTTGGAATGATCTCAGATCAACGACTAGACAACCTAAGACAGACTGTCTGAGCGTCTTAGAACGAAGAGACCTATTTCATATGGAGCCCTTAAGTGAAATAGGAAAAGTACAGAGAAAGAAGAATAAGATAGACTTCTTACCACCAGTCGATATATTGTAGGTACCGAAAAGGTGGAAGGGCAAGCTATATAGGGCGTGTAAGTGCCCTGACAAGGGCCTACACTATCAAGAATTATCCAAACATTTTATATTCGCCAAAAACATCTTTAATAGCGTCAATGCTTTTGGATAGATAGATTATAGACCCTAATATACCTTGCTCAAGTGCTGAAACTGTAGTAACCTTAGTATTGCACGAGCTGAAAAATCGCAATGTAGGTACTATCATCAAATTTATCAAGCAGGAACTCCTTAAACAATGAACTTGCTCTCAACAAACGGGCAGGCGACCACGAGCGATCCGTCAACGTCATATCTCAAGATAAAACGCCATTTTGTAATATCTGGTGGATTTATGATGGCACACACACTTAAGTAGATTGTTTGCCCGCACGCGAACCGTGATAGCGATTTTTATAAATTGTCCGCAGTTTTCGTGGGCTTTCTTGGATTAACATCAGACGATAACACAGTAGGGCAAGTGATACTGTAAAGCAAAAAAAGACAAGATATTCAAATGTCTAAATATAGAAGTATTAGGGCTAGTCAATTTAATTGGTGTTGGATTAGTGAAAAATGAACCAGCTTTTCCTGAAAAGTTTGAAGACCAGTTCTTTCTGTAAACATTGAAACATGTGAAATTTAACATTTTGCAAACCTAGCGATATCATCATAATGTACAATATACTTTTTTTCAAGCATTATTTTGGATGCAAATATTCACATCGAAACGAAGATA
The DNA here is from genome assembly GCF_004193835.3 of Ostrinia furnacalis. NCBI lineage: Eukaryota > Metazoa > Arthropoda > Insecta > Lepidoptera > Crambidae > Ostrinia > Ostrinia furnacalis. The sequence goes on along the minus strand of NW_021133405.1, from coordinate 60,839 downwards.
TTTACATACGAGTTGTCTACAGACAAAAGCCCACAAACAAGTTCACAAACGCAATCGCTCGCAACGAATGCTCTCTTGGTACTTCCTTATTGTTAGCTCATCTCTTTTCCAACATTTCTCATCCCATCATGAGCTAACTTAATACGTTTTCAACTTAATTCCACGGATAATAAATGAATTCCCGAAACAGTGGAGTTAACGTTATAAATGAATGAGACACGAACGTTGATCATCAGTCAACGTCTGAGATAAAATGACGTTACTAGATTTATTATTGTCTTAGGTTAACTCGGGTGTGTCATACGTTCTTAAGCTTTTTGTTGATGATTTATAGGTTTTTGAAGTCTGCGCTACTTTGTCTTGGGACTCGAAATTAAGTTGGCAGTGACGGCCGCATGCGAAAGACATTGATCGACTATCTGGAATTTTACCGAATAACAAATAGAATAATAATATAACAAAAATATTACAGGTAGGTATTAAAATATGAAGTTATGTGCAATACTTATGTTATTGTTTACATTAGTTTAATAAATTTCACTAACTTTGCAGAATTAATTCTCACTCGTGATAAGAATAGGTACTACATATCTGCTTTCTTAATATAGTTCACGACTCAACATCGTTACTTTTTGGCGCATGAAACGTTAATTAAAGTGACAAAACGTTATATAAGGTGTTATNGTGTATTATGTATTCTGTGGTCGCGGAGACGCCGCGTGTTAGCTGTGTCGCCGCTCTGCTTTGAAACGCTTGCAATCTTCAGTGTGGCAAGGCTCTAAAGTCTCTTTTTTCTTTTCAAGGTCCGTCTGCGCCGGCAACTGGATGTGGGTTTCCAGCAGCGCGTTCGAGGCGCTTTTGGACTCGGGCGCGTGCGCCTGCCCCGTGCGGCTCGGGCAGCGCCTCGACCCTAGCGGCGAGTACGTGCGCCGCTACGTGCCCGAGCTGGCGCGCGTGCCCGGCGACTACATGTGAGCCGGCCCCACTACACACAGGCCCGGCCCCACTAGACACAGGCCCGGCCCCACTAGACACAGGGCCGGCCCCACTAGACACAGGCCCGGCCCCACTAGACACAGGGCCGGCCCCACCAGACACAGGGCCGGCCCCACTAGACACAGGCCCGGCCCCACTAGAAACAGGCCCGGCCCCACTAGACACAGGCCCGGCCCCACTAGACACAGGCCCGGCCCCACTAAACACAGGCCCGGCCCCACTAGACACAGGCCCGGCCCCACTAAACACAGGCCCGGCCCCACTAGACACAGGCCCGGCCCCACTAGACACAGGCCCGGCCCCACTAGACACAGGGCCGGCCCCACTAGACACAGGGCCGGCCCCACTAGACACAGGCCCGGCCCCACTAGACACAGGCCCGGCCCCACTAGACACAGGCCCGGCCCCACTAGACACAGGCCCGGCCCCACTAGACACAGGCAGGGTTGCCAGGCGTCCGGATAAAGCCGGACATAGTTAGGCTTTTCGATTGCGTGTCCGGCCAAAATAACCGGTGACCGGCTTTTGATTAGACTGCCGCGCCAGGCGAAAGTCGAGTCACAGAATAATATGAAGCGCACGCATCAGGACCTTGGGCAAAACCGATGATGATAGTACTCACTCGTGAGCTCACTAATTGCACTCCCCCCCCCGTCACATGTCCGGCTTTTAGGGTAAAATGTCCGGCCAAATGAAGCACCGGAGTCCGGTTTTTGTGTTTTTGGACCTGGCAACCCTGGACACAGGGCTGGCCCCAGCAGCGCTCGAGGCGGAGAGGCTCCACCAAAGCGGAGAGGAGAGGAGATATGAGCTGTAGGTAGCTGAGATGTGAAGTTTCAGGAGAGGACGCTACGCGAGCGCTAACTCGCTCGATCCATTTCCACCGAAGCTACGCGAAGAGATGCAAAAATGACGAAATCTGATTATTCAAAACACAATATCTCCTCTTTTCTCCTTGCCGCATTCGTGCAAACCGGGCCAAGTAAAAACTAAAAAATATATAAGGTGTTATTTTTTGTACTGATCATACTTTACCAACGCATCTAATAAAATCATACAAATACAACCCAAGTGTTTTTAAAAAAAAATTCAGGCTAGTTTTCGAGTAAAACGACAAAGAATGTTTCGAAAAAAATAAAAAATAAATCATCCTTTGAGCGCGGTATTCGTTTACGCACTATCGTAGTAGCCGGCCGAGGGCAACGACCGCTGCCACGTGCCGCGCCGCGTCAGTCGGCCATATTGATATCGCTGCCAGTCGCTCCGCGCCCACAGCCCGCGCCGAGCCGCCGNCACAGGCCCGGCCCCTAGACACAGGCCCGGCCCCACTAGACACAGGCCCGGCCCCACCAGACACAGGGCCGGCCCCACCAGACACAGGCCCGGCCCCACTAGACACAGGCCCGGCCCCACTAGACACAGGCCCGGCCCCACTAGACACAGGCCCGGCCCCACTAGACACAGGCCCGGCCCCACCAGACACAGGGCCGGCCCCACTAGACACAGGCCCGGCCCCACTAGACACAGGGCCGGCCCCACTAGACACAGGCCCGGCCCCACTAGACACAGGGCCGGCCCCACTAGACACAGGGCCGGCCCCACTAGACACAGGCAGGGTTGCCAGGCGTCCGGATAAAGCCGGACATAGGCTTTTTGATTGCGTTCGTTCGTTCGTTTCAGCCAAATGACGTCCACTGCTGGACAAAGGCCTCCCCCAAGGTTTTCCAAAATGAACGGTCCTGCGCTGCCCGCATCCAGGCTCTTCCCGCGACCTTTACCAGATCGTCGGTCCACCTAGTAGGAGGCCTGCCCACGCTACGTCTTCCAGCCCGTGGTCGCCACTCGATTCGCCACTTCTGATTCGATCACGCAGGGAAACTCCGAGCATAGCCCGCTCCATCGCCCTTTGGCTGCGTGTCCGGCCAAAATAACCGGTGTCCGGCTTGTCCGGCTTGTTATTAGACTGCCGCGCCAGGCGAAAGTCGAGTCACAGAATAATATGAAGCGCACGCATCAGGACCTTGGGCAAAAACGATGATGACAGTACTCACTCGTGAGCTCACTAATTGCACTCCCCCCCCCCCCCGTCACATGTCCGGCTTTTAGGGTAAAATGTCCGGCCAAATGAAGCACAGAGTCCGGCTTTTGTGTTTTTGGACCTGGCAACCCTGGACACAGGGCTGGCCCCAGCAGCGCTCGAGGCGGAGAGGCTCCACCGAAGCGGAGAGGAGAGATGTGAGCTGTGGGTAGCTGAGAAGTGAGGTTTCATGAGAAGGCGGTACGCGAGCGCTAACTCGCTCGATCCATTTCCACCGAAGCTACGCGAAGAGATGCAAAAATAACGAAATATGATTATTCAAAACACAATATCTCCTCTTTTCTCCTTGCCGCATTCGTGCAAACCGGGCCAAGTAAAAACTAAAAAATATACAGGGTGTTAGGTAAATGGGTATATGAGCCGACACTAGCCCATGTTAACATGGTCATATAAATGGTATGGTGAAGTCAGAAAATTGATATCTTCATTTTAATTATTTTAAATTTCATACAAATCGGATTCTATACAATTTATATTGTATGAAAATTACAAAAAATTAAAGTGATGATATCAAATTTCTGACTTCACCATACCATTTATATGCCCATGTTAACATGGGTTAGTGTCGGCTCATATACCCATTTACCTAACACCCTGTATAGGCCCTCTAGTCCGGGCAAAAATTCGAAGTTAAGAGGAAAATCTTTGAAGGTCACCGACAAGTTTTAGTGTGTCATAGTCCCCGTTATTTAGTAAAGCGATTTCCTGATGAAGAAAAATTTAACGATAGGACAAATTGGTTACAAACTATCTTTACATAACAGTAAGGCCCAGTACAGACGGTGAAACGCAACTGCAACGAAACTGCAATTACTATAGTTACTTTTGAGTTGCATGCATTGCATTTATTCGTGGAACATAGGTAAATTACATATTACAGGTGTTAATAATTTGAAACTTTCAGTTTCAGTTTCATTCATAAGAATCATCAGAAACTTGCAGTTTCGTTGCAGTTGCGTTTCACCGTCTGTTCTGGGCCTAAGTGAATAGAAGAAAAACATAAAAAATGAAGTTATTTCCCCATTCCTAAAACTCACCCATACCCTTACCACCACCAGATACGAACCATGGAAGGCGCCGATCGAGGTGCAGGAGCGAGCTAACTGCATCATCGGCAGGGACTACCCCGCGCCCGTCGTTAACCACTTGGCCGCCGCGCAGAGAAACCGGAACGCGATGAAGGTAGGCGGGGCTATATTCGTGAGATGGGTGGGGCTATTGAAGTCTTCAAAAGTCAAATCATTCCAGTGTTAACTGGAAAAAAATGGAAACTACAAAACTGGATTGGTTCATGTGAAATGTGACATGCCATTCAGACGAATAATATGAAACTAAATCTATACGTTTGCTTAGAATAAAATAGAGCCAGCGTTTTTTTCGGCTGATCAAAATAGGTTATGTATTCAAAATTTTATTTTCCATTTATATTTATTAGCATTCGTATTTTATCTATGCTTGTAGTGCATGCAATAGTTTTTTATTATTTATTGGATACGTTTATATTGCCGTCATATGTGTGATGCTTCTATTAATAATAATGTGATTCGTGTATTGCTGTGTAGTGGATGATTTTGTGTCATGTGATGATAAGGGGTTTTACAGGTCGTTTATAATACCAATTTTTGTAAAAAAAAAAACTATTGGCAATCGGAGGACATAAGCTCCATTCGTTCATATGTGGTGGAATGAGAACGCGGCGTCACGATAACGTTGTCACACCGCACTCATGCCATGAAGGGTTAAATTCATTTTTCTAAACACCGCGCTTGATTTCAGACTCAAAGCATTAATACGTAAGGTCGAAATCAAAAATTTTGTAACCAAATCATCATCACGTGATATAACCACACACGAGTAGTCGCGCACAAGTCATGTGATTTTCAACCGACTTCAAAAAAAAAGGAGGAGGTTCTCAATTCGACCCGTATGTTTTTTTTTTTCTATGTTTGTTACGCGATAACTCCGCCAATTATGAACCGATTTGAACAAATCTTTTTTCGGCGTATAGGTAATACCTCAAGGGTGGTCCCATTTAAATTTAATAATAGAAAAAACAACCCCCAAGGGTGGAAANTGAATGATCAAACGAACTTACCAAGTGAAGTTCGATCTAAATTATCCTGTTTTCGCCGAAGAGATTTAAGGTCCCTCCCAACCCGAAGATTTCTATATCTTCTTCCCTGGAGGTAAACGTCAATGTCATCTCTTCTCTAAATATAATGAGACCGCTCGGACACCGAGCCCACAGCGTGGTAGGGGTGGGGTTGCCCGCTCTTTTGTTTTTTAATACTACTACGCTGAATATTGTGTGCGGATTGGGTTGTCGTACAGGGGTACTACATGGTAAAATAAATCTCTTCGGCGAAAACAGGATAATTTAGATCGAACTTCACTTGGTAAGTTCGTTTGATCATTCAATAATGGAATTTAATTAGTCTATACGAATAAACATAGTTTTACTTTGATTTGAGCTAGTAATGAATAAGGTTCGGGTTATAATTATTGCAGTCATAATAATATGCAGGCAACAGACTTATGTAGTTGTAATGGAAGTTTTTTTTGCAACAAGTACTCGAGGTATGGTGAAAACTTTTAATTTATTCAATACGTAAATGCTATGTAGGATTCAGTGGAGCTATGTATGTTCCACCACTAGTGTAGTGGCCATGTGTGCTGTTATGGAGCTATGTATGTTCCACAACTAGTTAGCGGCCAAGTGTGCCAATGGGCCAAGTGTGTCCTTGATTTTACTTAGGAAGTATTAGCGGCCAAGTGTGCCAATGGGCCAAGTGTGCCAATGGGCCAAGTGTGCCAATGGGCCAAGTGTGTCCTTGATTTTAATTATGAAGTATTAGCGGCCAAGTGAGCCTATGGGCCACGTGTCCTTGATTTTAATTATGAAGTGTTAACGGCCAAGTGTGTCCTCGATTTTAATGTGCGTGTTTGTATTAGTTTCTATTCTTAACTTGATGACTTACTTTTAGCCTTTCAGTTTTTTTTATATATAATGAATACCCACCTAATATTGACGGGCTATGTATGCCCATTTAGGAGACGTACTGGGTGGGCTTGCTGACTTCCAGTAAGATTTTGCTGGTATGTCAAGCGAGCCATCCAGTCGTCACAAAAGTTGTGCATGAAGGTTACACTGAGTAAAACACAAACATAAAATCTTTATTTGTGAAGAATCAGTAAAATAGTTACATGTAACAGTGGAATTACCATTATTTGCTCAAAGAGCATACAATAATTGTCAAACAATAGATTATTAGATTCTAATCTTGATCAAACTTGAGTTTAATATCGCCCATGACTATTAACAATGTCGTATGTGAAAAACAGCAACTTTACAGGAGAGCGTTTCAAAGTTTAAATTGCTCATATTTTTGTACTTATTTTAGGCAGGGTTATGAAAGTTTAGAGTATTACTATGAAAGTTATTTATGTTTAGGACAATATTATGAGTACCCGGTATTTAATATGTAAATATGAGAAAAGTCACTTGTGACCTTTTTAACGGAGTTATATTAGTGCTGATTTGTCATATCTACCAGAACCGACATTGTTGCTTGAAGGAAATTATCCTGCTTTCGCCTCCGAGATTTATTTTACCATGTAGTACCCCTGTACGACAACCCAATCCGCACACAATATTCAGCGTAGTAGTATTAAAAAACAAAAGAGCGGGCAACCCCACCCCTACCACGCTGTGGGCTCGGTGTCCGAGCGGTCTCATTCCTTTGTGCGCACGCGCAACGACCGCACGCAGTATAAGAAAAATGCTTAAGTGACGTCACCAGGACGTTTTTACCGACAAAAAACGTAATTATTTTAAGTTGTGCAGTGTAGTGACGAGAATTAGACCCAACAAAAGGTTGGTTGTAACAACTATTTTGTGCAAGTGCTCGTACATTTTTATTATAAGCGTTGTGACACGACGCGTAACTTTGACCCATTTTTAGCTCCAAGTTAACGCGCGATGTTAACCAGTAGCCATTTTTTTTTTTTTTTTTCTATGTTTGTTACGCGATAACTCCGCCAATTATGAACCGATTTGAACAAATCTTTTTTCGGCGTATAGGTAATACCTCAAGGGTGGTCCCATTTAAATTTAATAATAGAAAAAACAACCCCCAAGGGTGGAAAATTAGGGATGAACTTTTTTATACGCAATATCTCCGCCGATTATAAATCAATTTGAACGATTATTTTTTTGTTGAATAGGTATTATCAAAAGGGTTGTTTCATGCGAATTTGAAGAAAATATTTCATCCCCAAGGGTGGAAAATTGGAGATGAACTTTTTTATACGCAATATTTTTAATTTTTAGTTTTTTTTTGTGTTCACGCATTTGAAGTCGGTTTTATTTTTTTAAAAAGTTATTTATCCTCAGACGCTACGGCGTTCCATCTCGAAGCAGATTCTGAAGGGCGACTGGTTGAAGGCAGTCGGGGTTCGTACTTAGCCCGTGTGTACCCATCCGCAGACAACACCCCAAATTGTACTCTATTTTGTAGGTGATAATGTTTTTACTTGCATGATTGATTCCGTTCGTGAAAAATTTCATTTGTAAACACGATGCTAACGTGTTAAATTGGGCTTTAATAATTTCGCTTTCGATTATGTTACAAGTAAGTAAACAAGATTATTTTAATGTTTTGTTTAAAAATTTTCTCTACTCAAGAGAGTATACTATAATTTGAGCATAATTATTACGATGGATGATTAAGATATTTTTGTCTGCGTCTGTGTACATAAGCGGAAACATTATTCTATTTTATTTACATACTTACTTACCTACCTTATACACATTTTATCATTATATTGAGGAAAGAAAGGTAGTTATTAATTAAAGGATTTCGCTAATAATTTCAGAATAACTGTAAATAGTGAGTATGCATGAATTTCATTCTGTACATTAATGTTATTATATGGTATGTTTACTTAAAAAAACCGTCCCCTTTCTTTCCTCTTTCCATATTTATCTATTCCACCACAGAGATCAGTTATGAACACATTAAAAACTTACTCTCAAGGTATTTCTGTGAGAAAAAATTGACATAACAATGCGTTCACACCTGATTGTGCTTGACTAGACGCTAACACATTACAATAAGGTTGACTTCCGACTGTATCGTGCTTTTGTTCGGCAGGAGTTGCGCGAAATGCTGCAAAAGGCGCCTCCACACTGCTGCCCGTCGTCCGACGATGAGATCCGGCAGTTCATGTGGCTAAGCGAGGAAGGCCAAGCCACGGCTACCGTGGGCTCCAATTAAATTGGCTGAGGGTAGCTGCCAAATACTCAAACGGTATTCGATAGTATTTTGGGTTGAGTTTTCTTGAGTATTTTAAATGTGTTATGTTATTTTATTCATTGAATTACGAAGGCAGTGCACGAAAAGATATAGGATTATTTATATTTTCTAAGATTCTTTGAAGTAGTTTTCCTTGAGCAAAGTGATTGAGGTATTACTCCATCTATGGGATGTTTGATTAGGCACAAATTGGCTTGCTTTAGCGACAGCGCACATTGAGCGATAGATGCCGCCTCAAAACGCATGCGCGCGTCATTTCTTAATATTAGCATAATAACGTATAATCTGGGTTTGATTACATTATTCTGGGTTATTTGTCAGGAATCACATAACGTTTAAGTATTTGGCTGTGCTAAAGAGAGCTGTGTTTTATTATAACGGAACGTTATAAAAGTAAGACTGAATACGCGGGATGAGTAGGAAAATTGATACTCAATATTGTGTGGTTTAAAAACTTACGAAAAGGCCATTAAAACGTAATTCATTCCAAATTGGTATTTACTGGAAGATTCACCATGGTTCTCTTGATCATGATTGATTTATTGATTTGGGCGTTTTAAAAAAACTGTGCCAAAATTATGAATTTAATTAGCTGGTCAAAGTAAAATTCGATCTGATTGAAATTTTACCGTTAGTAATATTATAAGTCATTTATTGATTTTATTTGTAGGATGATTTCTCTTAATGAGGTTCATTTAGTCTTATTTTCTGTTTTATTTGATGTTACTGAAAATGGGATGTACAAATGATTTCCTATTTCCACTTCCAATGTGGTACTTTGGATATTCTAGGGTAGTGCATATTTTATTGATGTTGTTTGAAATCAAATATATTTTTTTGTTATTCTTAGTTGTTATCTGAAAATAGGTTCCACCAAATGTTTTGTTACTAAATTTTAATTATTGACAATATTATGAAAAATATTTGAATTACCATTTGATTTTATTGAAGTTCCTTTTAAGAATTTTGTTTTAATATAAGGGCTGATATTTTTTATTGTAGTGTTTTATATGCCTTTTTTTACTGTAGGTGCATAATGTATGTCAATATTCAATGTCTAATTATGTATTAATTAAACATAGTATTTTAAGATAAATATTTAAAATATTATGCGTATACAAACAAAAAAACAGAACATCTGTTTTTTCCCTTTTCATTACCTCTATATCTTTGACAAAGTGACAAAACAATAACTAAAACTATATTACTTACAGTTAATGTGAATAAGGAAAATATTTTAGAAAATGTGTTCTTATGTATATTTATATTCACTGAACAGAACCAAAAATCGAATGCTATATTTATACACTGGGACAGATATATAATTATGTATACAATGTATTTTTAGAAACAAAAAAAAGTTTACTGTGTAGTTTTTATGCATTTAAACATTATAAATGATGTGGTAATGTATGTTAAATGACCAAATAAACAATAAAATGTAAATCTGTATTTTATTTGTCTACAACTCACTTGTATTTTTACATTATTCTTTTGGTCAATTGCATATACAATATCAAAGAAATAAAAGGAATGGATTTATAGCAATGCAACATGATGGTAGTGGTATTATACTAAAAGGAAAACAAATATTTTTTTGAACTTCATATCTTTAAAACAGAAAACACCCTCACCATGGCTTTGCCAATACTATTTTACTTTATACACTAATGAAAAATAATATCACTTGATATAAAATAGTACTTTCTCTTATAAACTAGCTTTTCCCCATAATTTTATACACAATTATTGCAATGTCTTAATGTTCTTGTTCTTTCAAACACTTTCTATGTTAACTCAACATAATCATTCACCATTTACAGATGAGTCTGTAAGATGCTTCACAAGTTCACTGAAAACCTTGCTTGTGTTGGAATTTGGGATTTCCTTTACTGCGGCAACACCTTGGCCTGCCAGCTTGCCCACTCTGGGGTCTATGGGCAGGCTGCCAAGGAATGGGATCTTGGCAATTTCAGCCAATGACTTTCCACCTCCACTTGAGAATATGTTGGTACATTCACTGCAGACTGGGCATTCATATCTGGAATTGAGTAAACAAGATACTGTTTCTGTTACAAATAAAATTATTTTTAAATGTACAATTATTAGTAGACAATTTATTATTATGGCAACATGCATGGTTGCTTAAAATACTCCTCTTAAGTGACCTAAGTAAGAAAGAATAATGTTATTCACAACTTTCTACTTGTGAATAAGTTGTTACTTACCCACTCATGTTCTCAACAATGCCCATGATAGGTATTCCAGTTTTCCTACAAAAGGTAATTTCTTTCCTGACATCTTCAATTGCCACTTCTTGAGGAGTTGTAACAATTATCGCTGCGCACTGGGGCACTTGACGGAGATTCTCCATCACTGTTATATGCTCATCTGAGGTTCCTGTAAATAGATAAGTATTTTAATAAGTTATTATTTCTTTAGAGTACAAAAATCAATAAAATGATCACAAAAGATCTACATTTATAATATATTTTTATAGTTATGTACCTGGAGGTGTGTCAATAACTAAGAAATCGAGTTCCTGCCAGCAGACATCTTCTAGAAACTGCTTGATCATCGAAGTCTTCTTAGGGCCTCTCCAAACAACAGCATCATTACGGGAACTGAGGAGGAAGCCTATAGACATCACCCCTAGCTTCTGTTCGCTGTCTAAGTACACAGGGATCCAACCTTCAGGGCCTTGATGGACACTTTGGTTTTCCAAATTCAGGAGGTAAGGAACACTGGGCCCACACAAATCAATGTCCAGCAAACCAACCTATTAAAAAAGGATTACTATTGTAATTGCTAAGCAAAAACATTATTATTGTGATAAAAAAATTATCGGACTAGAAAAATAGTTTGATAAGAAAACTAACCTTAAAACCATGTTCCTTGAGTGTTAAAGCCAACTGGGTGCTCACAGTTGACTTTCCAACTCCTCCTTTTCCTGAGAGAACTAGTATTACACGTTTTACTTCTTCCAACATTTTATTTTAATTCTCTTCTCTAATTTTAGAAAATATTTCACAACTTTTTTGTTGACTCTTTTACTCATAGAGAAAAGTAGGTACATACATAGCTTTTACTTTTTGTTGACAGTTGACAACTTGACAGCCGTACCGTATGACATTGCAGCGTTCTGTTTCACATTATTAATTTGGTCAAAAAATTAGTTTGCGACTAATAAGTCATAAACATTTCTTCTTTATTATTATTAATATGTAAAAAAATATGTTATAAATAATAATTTTCATTGTTTAAAATAATAATAACAAAGACGAAAAACTGGCAGAGCTCATTATAGCTCAGCTATCACATGTGAGAGACCTTTACAATTTTTGACAGCGCTTGCGCTAAGTACAGTGGCGCCATCATTCGTTTATTTTCTTCAGTTTTGTAAAGATTTTTGTAGTGACGGGTGTGTGGCTGTCGCCGGTTTTTGTATTGGGAAACGCTTCAATATTTCCATTTCTTTTCGAAATAATGAATGTTTTATGACACAATAAGTTCGTGATATATTTTTTGTGTTATTAATTTCATTGTTCTAGTGTAAAGCTCGTGCTAGTGTAATTTATTTGCATTCAATTGCAGTTCAGTGGTTGTGCAAGGATTTGTCCCTTCGTTTTCTTGGCTTATCTGCTGCATTTCTCGTTGTACAAGGCTCATAAGGTAATTATAAATGATCACGATACTGTATAATGAGTTTAAATGATGATTTGATATAGTTTTAAGTCAAGGTATACGAATAAACATGTTATGCTTTGGGGCAGTAAATCGTACCATGCGGGTTTACTTAGGGCCCTTCCCTTTCCGTAAAATGTGAGGGTGATGGCCGATTATGTTTTATTTGCAAAACGGCTTAAGTCACTCCACCATTTCCATGACTTTATTTGAAAATAAAACTCCTAACATTTCAAGTTCTCCAGTCTTTATGCTGTGGATTGTATTTCTTGAATCAAGGTTCTATTTTTGTGACTAATGAGTACCTACAGTATTAATTAACATTTAAGCATATTGATGTGGGCTAGTACCCGTTATATTGCACAGTTTAACAATAATACATTATTTAAGACACACATTATCTAAGATTTTGTCTCTAAAAACTATGGTAACTTATCTGAAACTTCTACATATTTAACATAGAAATCATTCCTTAAGACTGTTTACTAGAACAAATTTTAATACTATTGCTCAAAAAGTAAAGTTTTTAAGCTTGACTTAGTTATTATAAAAAAATAAATAAGTAGAACACACACAATCATTTTACTATCATAACAATAAAATCAGGACTATTATCTTTCAAACTTACAAGTTGGCTCACATCTTTCATAAGTTCTAATATGAATTACTTTGACAGTATCCCAATACTTAGGACACACAGTCACTAATTCACTATTTTTTTCAAATCAAATCAAATCATTTATTGCATTGCATTACATGTGGTTTGATAGTTGGTGAATGGTAGGGCAGCACATCACATGCACCCTGCAAGGGTATAGCAAGCATTAACCCATTATAGACGGAGTTTTCTTAAAGTGTCAGATTTTTGTTTTTTTGAAATATGTTCATAATTATGGTCTACATAATGCTATACAAGCATTAAAAAAATGATCCGACCTGTAATCTAGAAAAAAAATGCTGGTACCATATGGTACCGCTAGCCTCTTACCGTGTCAGTCTGTTAAAACATAACTTTATCATGGGCTTTATAAAAATAGGGTTAATTATATATTTTATTATTATTATTATATGTATTAATATACAAGCAAATAACAGAAGTGATATTAAATGTAAAAAACTGTATATTGGGTAAGGAATATTCATTTTTATCTTTGAATATTCAAAAATTTGGAATGGAGCTTGGCATTGCACACTGCTCTTAGCTCCATGTAACATTTCCTATACTCTAATATTGTTCGAGAGTTGCAATTATCTCAAGTTCGTTCTATAAATATCTGCTTCGTTTTGGGACCTTCATCGTCCTCCAAAACTGCCAATGTTTCGTATAAGTTACATCTAAAATAAATAAAAACCCATGGTTTTGTAAAGTATAGGAAACTATTTTACTTTATCTTCCTGCATACCTTATATACCATTGAATATATCACATACTTCCCAATAAATACAGTAAAAACTAAAAATCATAAAATAATTAAAAAGACACGGTAAGCGGCTAGCGGTACCGTACGGTACCAGTAATTTTGACATACAATATTTCCCATTATTATTATTTATCGACGTAATTTTACACCATTTCACAATAAGAGCACTTATGGAGAATACAAGATTGTAACAAAATCAGTATTTCACTATCACACAAAAAAAATATGATCACTTACTTGAATGGCGCGTCAATTTTTAAGAGAAAATTTTGATGCGCTCACTTCAATCATTAATTACACACAACTGAAAAGAATAACTGTAAATTTTTATTCCTAGAAGCATAGACCATATCTATTGGCTACGACTTGCATCAATCAGAGCACTGCATCTTTTCACGTGTTAATGTATAGAGCCAAATTAAAACACACATAAAAGTGGTACCATATGGGACCGCTAGTCTATAATGGGTTAAGTATACATTTTACAAAATAAAAGAAGAAGTTACAATTTTAGATCAGTAGTAACAATTATTAATTATGTTATTTGTTTACATCATGTAAAATTATTCCTGTATTTATCAGCAAATATTGTAATTGGATTTCAATGGTCAGTTAACAAGGTCAAGTATCCCTACATCGGTGTTAGTTTTCCATATTAGCATTCAAACGTTTGCTACTCCACTCAGTATGTCAAACATGTTTGCTTTGCATTTTACAGTTTGAGAATACTGATTTGTGTCAACTTTGTGATGGAGGCATCTTGTCTATTACGTCATGTTGGCTAACCTTAGAAATAATACTGTTTGTTTATACTACCTGCTGTTCATACTACTAGCAGCTATGTTTTTATTGCAACAATTAGGTAATAAAAACACTAGTCACATATCAGTTGGGGAAAAACCACTCAGTTGAAGAAATATTGAATGCCTAGATTCTTCTATAGAGTGAAGCATATTTCATTTAAAATACCTTCAAGAATACAAAAATCAGTCCATCAACTTTGTTTATGTTTGTTCAAATTAGAATACCCATGAAAATAGCCATGCTCATTGCTCTGATGAATGCACAATACAGTCATTAGTTACACAAAAGGAAGTTTAAATTAATGCACCCTATAATTGGCTAGCAAATAGTTCACCTCTGCAACAGTTGGGAAGAGGTGAAATTGCATTAGGGATGGCAAAAATAACAGCCATTCAGCAACCCAATTCGGCGTTAATTACTACGGAACCCCAAGGCCGCGGCTGCCCCTGGTTACATAGGGGTAACTACTACCCCAGGTCACCCCAGTGAGTCACAAGGCGGGGGTGGCGACGGATTACTTTGTTGTATTTCGTATGGTAATATCACGGGATTATATTTCGACGCCATATTAAAAGAATAACTGATAGGCAGCTATTATGTCTAATATTATTAATAGCACTGGTTGATTTATGTGGGCGAAATATTGGAATTCTATTCTGATCCCTTTGGTGAAGATGTCGAGGGAATAGACGGTGTGGGTAGTTATTGATCTTTTCTTGGTTCTACAAATTCACAGAATATTTAAATCAGATGGATCTAAAGTTTCGTTATGATTTAAGAAAACCGTTATTACAAATCCATTAAAAAGGAAAAGATTTATTCTCTTTTCTGATCTTTAATATTCGTCGTAAAAACCTTTCAGAATTCCACCTCTATTTACTCTAGGTCTTGGTGAGCGTATATTTTCTGCGTCGAATAAAATTCCAAATAGAATTTTCCTTTGCTCCAGCAAGACCTGAATCATGTGGATAAAATAGGGTTAGATATCGGCATCTGTTTCTTACGTAACTTAAAGTTCACGATCCCATTTGAAATCGAAAGTTGTGCTGTGCAGCACGATTCCAATACGATCATAACGAGCGTTTAAACTTAACCGGGGGATTAGTTTGTAACTCCGCTTGGCCATCAATTAAAGGGCCGGACTAAAAACAGTTGCGACTTGCGCTTAACCTCGCCTCTCGAGCTTCGTGGGCCGTTGCGTAAAAACTAAATGCCGTGTCGGTTATGAAACCGCGGCGCTAATGACGGGGAAAAATGCCGACGAACACCGTCGTCAAATGTTTTGCGGGGTTAAGAAGACAGGGAGTTATTTCAGCTTTTGTGTAGAGACATCGTTAAATTATCTAATTATTAATAATAAAGTTTCAGACTTTAATAGTTTTAAACTTATTTCATTGCTTTTCAGTCATATTTCTGAACTGCCACTCTCTTCCAACCTCTTTGGTCTGAAGTAAATTGATGGTCACTGTCCTGAACTTTGAACTTTTATTTTTTATTCCAAAATTGAAATCAGTTTAACAAATTGCGCGCCGTAACTTACACTTATCGCTCCAGCTCCGTCACAAAGACTAGCTGTTCCGGAGTGTCGATTTGGCCATAAATCACAAGTTGCGATTAGTGGGGGATAACTTATTATTAGACGCGCCGGCTGTGTCTGTTTGTACTGTCCGTGCTAAAGAGGTTAAAATCCAAACAAGGATACTCCTAATGATGGCATTTCCAACATCTTTAGCCTTACACATGTCAGTCCAATAATTGGATATTAATATCGTGTCGGCGATTGATTGATGTAGTATAACCACAACATTAATCTGTATTTGATAATGATACCCTCTAAAGGTAAGGCGCTCCGTAAACACATTACCGAATATGACTAACGTAAGTCAATAAAAACCTACTAAATATTTGTTGGTTCTTATCTAATTGAATAAGACAATACATAAACATAATCGCCTTTATCATTGCTTAAACGGTAGACCATATTGGATATCCGATTACTGTCATCATGAGTAAAGATTTCGTCTTAGGCCAAACATAATTTTTCGGTGCTGAACGCGAACGTTATTAGTCTAGGCTTGGGGGGCATAAGAAAACGCCCTGTATTCTACAAGGAGAGAAGTGGTTCTGGCTAAGAACCCCTCGTGCATAGAGACGTAATGTACGCGTGGTTCACCGAGCTGTTGGAAACTGGGCTAATGTTACGCCTTGGAATGTAAGTGACGTCTCGAGCACTCTGCTTGCGAATAGCTTAGCTAAAAGTCTATTAATGGGACTACTCTTACTAAGCGACAGGATTAGTCATCTCCATATACAGTAGGTATCGTCTGTTTTTGAGACGTGACTTGAGTGAGTCACGTGTAACATGTAAATTATACAGTACTCGCATTATGCATAATCCCCTCAATAATAGGTTAATGTTGTCATTCTACAAGAAAAATATTTGAATATGAATTTTACAATAACTCTACAAAAGTAGATAATGATGAGCAATAGAAGACTTAAGTTATTTAAATATTATTGCAAAAATTTATTTGCACAGCACTGCAAAACAGCTCGCAGTAAGCAATTCACAATCGAGCACTGTTTCGTGACCTTGCCAGCGTATAAAATCTCTTGTAGGCCCCCTCATAGGTAGATAAGAGTTCCCCACGTTTATAATGTAAGTATATTCCGCACAGGCGGCAGTCATAACCCAAGTAGCGTTCACAACAAGACCCAAAGCAATCGTAATAAAATTTCAAGTCGCGTTCTTGCGCTTCGATCCGAGGGTTGGCTGATTGGATTCGCGCCCCGCACACAATAAAACATTAAAGTGAGAGCACAGTCTATGAGGGAAGTCGATAAATAAATTTCCACTCGGTAATTGGACTCTTGTTGGATTTTTTTCCTAATGTTCTCTAGATTACGATGGAAAAACAAATGGGATGAGAATCTGGGATAACTGAATCACGATGGAATTTGTAGTCAATTTTAATTGCGATTGCTTATAAAGAGCTTTGATTCGGAATAAAATTAATGGGTGATGATGATAATCACATGATGATGTTGATGTATAGGCATAATGCGAATTAATATTTTTCTAAATTTTATCTAAGTGTGGCAACCGAGTGGGTGGGTAGCGTCCGGGATACATATCGCTGAGATAAACAATGCATTGTTTAATGTAATATATTGTTGTAGTATGTTTGTTAGAATGGCATTGTTCATGAACTATCGCTGATAATTTCTAGGAATGTTTCAAACAACGTTTGTGCCCGCCTAATATCATTGTAGCGTGAACAACAATACAATCTTGTTGATGAAATCATCGGGTCTCGTACGAAGGGCGATGTCCTACTTTGTGGTGTGGCACTAGGAAAATTATATACAGGGTTAAGGACTAGGGTTTCTGCTCGAGCTTTCTCGAACTCGAGAAAACTCGAGAAATTTGGCTTCATTCGAGACGAGAAAAAAATTACCGGAGCTCGAGAATTCTCGAGTTTCGATTTTGAAGCTTTAATATTCTTGAAAGCCTATTTTCTTAGACAAAAGTAAGTTTTTAATTATTTAATAGGTTAACGTTGCGTTTAGACTGGCCTAGTCTTTCCTTTTTTTAACTATTTTGATTTGCAAGTAATGATCTTAACCGAAACTAATAATGTTCACCAACGAGTATGCTATATTTTATTATGTTTGTATAACTGACTGATTTAAAGACTGACAATTTTTTGTTAACTATCTGTTAGTTTAGGTACTCGTAAATACGTTTATTCAAGTCGTTATCTTTAAGTTTAAAAATTTATTTAAAAGATTTTTTTTGTTTGTAAATGTAGGTAATTTTTCAATTAATTTGGACTTGTGTTCTTTGGAAAAACAAGTGATTCAGTTGGAGCTCCAGATATTTATGGTTATTAATCTTTAAAGTACAGTCGCGGAATGAAAAGGTTCGTCACCTTAGTGTCGGTTTTCGCTTGCACTAGGTACTGTAAGAGTCAAACCTGCCAACATTACAGTGCAAGAAACAGTGCTGCTAACATTTAAATAAATATGACGTTTGCTAACGAATAAGGTTTTGCTTGTTTATTTTTCTATCCCATCAGTGCAATGCAATGATTACATTGAGCAATTGACAATAGTTTTTTTTTTATTTAATAGAAGTAATAATGGCAGGTTGAACCAACAAGGTTTTAGTTTATCAATCATAATAATCTTCTTGACAAGATAAATCGTCAAACGACTTTGATCTGAATAATTTTGAATTTTACTGACGAACAGTTAAAGATTATTTTCTCTAACTTGAGATTATTCTGTAACATAGTTTCAAAAGGTAATAAGTGCTCGCAATTCGTTGAAGGAATCAATTTGAAAACTGACGAACCTTTTCATTCCGTGACTGTACACGCGACTTTATGACTTTTGTTCCTTTAGTTAATTACTAAGTTATAATTATCCTACTAATATTATAAATGTGAAAGTTTGTGTGGATGTCTGGATGTTTGTTACTCTTTCACGCAAAAACTACTGAACGGATTTTGTTGAAACTTTACAGTATTATTGATTATAACCCAGACACATTGTAACATTAATAAAAACCCGTGTTTTTATTAAATTTCAACCGAATTCAACACTTTTAATTAAAAGACTCGAGACCCGAGAAAACTCGAGACTTTGGCCTCGAGAATTCCCGAAACTCGAGAAAAAAAATAAGTCGAGAAATCAGAAACCCTAGTTAAGGACTTATTATGATGAATTTCAATTCTGTTAAAACAGTTTTTGCAGTCTCCTAGCCATTCGGTAAGCTTCTAAACTTAAAATTATATCGTCAGTCCATCGGGTAGGTAAGCCTCCCACGCTTCTGGTGCGGGCTATAGGAGAAGGTATAAACGGTATCATTTTGAAAGCGAATCTGAAGTGGAGGTTAAAATACCGGCTTGCAAATTAGCTGTGCTTGTGTTACAATATTACCTGCAAAACGCGCGTAAGATGTACCGCCATCGCGATTACACGCTCCACGCTTTTGATTTACGATTCCGCGTATCGATAAACACGGTGATGAATTCCGATTATTATCTCGATGATTAATTCATGTCAAAATTAATTCCGAGAAGTTTTTATTGCTTGCAAAATTGTTAAGTAATTATTGGTTTGTAAGTACCCTAGCTTGGAGCCTTTTGGAGTTCTTAATTAAAACATTGCCTTTATTTATTTTCATTTTATTGATCTTTGGAGAAACATTTTCTTATGTATGTTTCATTTGAAAAAGAATTACTTAGGGGTCAGGTAATTTAGCGGTTCCTCTTTTACCGATGAGCTACAGTTGTTGGTTACCTGTCGATATTTTCAAACAATTTCACGTTTTAATACAATCCCTTAAAATGTCAGCATCCTGATGCAAATAATAATAAAAAGAACCAAGTAGTTATGTAGCCTTTACATTAAGAGACTAATGCCCGTTTTCACCATCAATCCCAAATTTTTAAGTGTCAACCCCTATTGTAACACATAACAGGAATTTTGTTTGCATAGGGGTCACTTAAAATTTAAGGATTGATTGTGAAAACGGGCATAATGCCCTTAACGTTTCTTATTGAAAATATTCAAAATTTCGGAGCAAAACTGTCTTTAGATGTTCGAGATCAATGGATGATTAATTATTATTAATGCATAGTCTCTGTCAAAGAAGTATCAAGGGACTAATGTCATTGGCCCTAAAAGAATCTAGTAAAAAACTCGAGAGACGATGACAAAAAGGTTCTGATAGAGCAGCGGTTCCCAAACTTATTTAGTCTACTGCCCACTTTGAGAATAAATTATTTTTTAACGCCCCCCATTTTTGTAGTCAAGAGTCGAGCTCAATCGGTGTCTAAGAGTCCTCCTAGTAGATGACGCCTCCCAAGCCTCTACACAACGTCCCGATTTTTTTTCTGGGTCTCTTACCGCCCCCCTTTAAGCCTGCAGCGCCCACAAAGGGGCGTTATCGCCCACTTTGGGAAAGACTGTGATAAGAGCTTTACGAATATCTTACGAAATCTGACCAGGAGGGGTATTGTTAACAGGGTACAACTGTATTGTTGTTACAGTACCTGTTAAAACTTAATTGACAATTCAAGTATCTTACTTATTACGTTTAAAATAAGACAACCCTATTACACAACAATGTAGTCTCAGAAAGAAGGTGTCCCTTATGTGCAGAACCTTGAAAATAATTTAAGGGGAATTTTCCGATTTCCTACACTTCCCACTACTGCTGCGTAGAAAGCTTTGCCTTTTACTGCATGAACTGCATCTCGATCGCCAAGGAACACTTACAATAGTGTAAGCAACGTTCAATTTTAGAACAGGAAGCAGCGAGGAGTATGACAATGCCGGTGACCGGATGCGGCCCGATGCGGCGCGGACGGCTGTCCAAATAGGCGCTGATAGCCGGCAATAGGAAGCTCTATGCTGTATTGGGCAGCAGGTGTGGGCTGTGTACTAATCCGGCATTTCCATCTTGAGATTTGGAATGTTCCTGGCTCCGCCTAGGCTGGCTGGCTAAGCTCTATTAGCTAGTCTGATGCCGCAATAAAGAAAAAACATGCAAATTACTTTATTAATAGACAATGTTCTATAAAATAGTGGTTCAATATGTCAAAGGGTTTGGAAAGAGCTACGTAACAACAAGACAACATGAGAACTAGGCGCGCCGACAAGTCTAATATTGAAGAAACAAGTAAGCTAAAATAACATTATACATATTGGTAAATAACTTGCCAGTATAATAAAATCGTTTAAAACCGGCTCCACAAGGTCTACTCGCGTTATCACCATGTGTATTGGTATCTTCAAACAACGCGACACGCGGAAATGTAATGCCTCGTATCTTTTCTGTTTACATTATTATAACTTCAAAAGGAGGATGCGATAAATATGCAGGAGCTAACCCACTGCTATGAATAAGCCATTGTAACAATATGAATTGTCATCCTTCGACCGTCAATAGAGGTCATGACAGATTTACTCGGTCATTCCACCGACGGAACTAAGTATATTATGAAATACCGTATGTAGCTTACGGAAAGCAATCTGTGAAGCAAAAGACAATGCATTGTTTGTCTCAAATCAGGTAATTGAGTTTTACTTTCAACATTCAAATCTATCAAAATATCATCTAAAACCAACAATAAAAACTGCATCATTGTCTGTTTTTCCACCCAATATATCGCTGTCCTTGACTTCATTGGTAATCACTGCCCGAACTAGGCTTTAAATGACATCATTCATGGTATCGTATGTTTATTAGATTTGAGATCCAAAATTTACTAAAGCAGCTTAGTAAAGAAGCAATAACTTTTTTTTAAATCTTTGGACAATTTCACACAGCGCCAGCTAGCCCCAAAGTAAGCAACTCAATGCTTGTGTTATGGGTACTACTTATATACTTTTTTTTTATTAAATACATACATATTATAAATATTTACACCCAGACCCGTCACAGAAATTAAAATTCATCATTTCAATTTCTGCCCGGCCGGGAATCGAACCCGGGACCTCTCGGCATAGTAGTCCGTTCTGAACCACTACACCAAACGGCCGACAATACTTTACATGAGTTATAGTCCTCATAACGTAAGGCAGTGCTCATAAACTTTCTTACCAAAAATAAAAAGGAAGGAAACAATAAAGTTCCT
The DNA here is from genome assembly GCF_004193835.3 of Ostrinia furnacalis. Classification (NCBI taxonomy): domain Eukaryota; kingdom Metazoa; phylum Arthropoda; class Insecta; order Lepidoptera; family Crambidae; genus Ostrinia; species Ostrinia furnacalis. The sequence continues at coordinate 38,872 of NW_021133405.1, read as the reverse complement.
TAATATGATACATAATAATTACGTAATGAATAATTCATATTTATTACAATAATTGAGTTGCGGCTGCATTCGGAGCACGGCCGGGTCGTGCGTAAAGCCACAAGTAAAGTGGCGCGTGAGCATCAATTGACTCTGCTCAAAACACGGCGCCCACGCTGCTCGATTCTTTATTGTGTCGTGATTTGCTTGCGAAATGCAATTGCATTACTATACGGTCATAAATAAAACTTTTTGTAGTCATTTTGTTTGTTGCCTTCGAGGAAAAAAACATGTTTTGATGCAGGTCCAATTTTCTATGGCCTTACTTTGCATTCAAACTTTACTCAAGAACCAGTTTTTGTAGGTGTTGAGAGTTGTTTTGAAAACTTATCACATTATGATATATTAGCTCAAACATGTTTTTGTAAACTTTGAACGCATTTAGCACCACGAGCCATTGTAAAACAGCTTCAAATGTATCGGATATCTTTCATGAGTCAGGTGGAATGATTTACCACAATAAGCTGAACCGGGTGAAGCCAATATTATAAGTGTACTATTTGCTTCATTTATTATTGTTCTAATGGTGTTGTTTATGCTGCCATTTCCATGATTTACGCACTGAGCGCCAAAGGAAAATCCCTTTGTATGTTGGTTACTGGGAAAACAGTAAAGCTGTAAATCTATTTCGGACATTTTGTAGCTTTTGTATCCAGCTTGTATATTTTTCTGCCAGCACATATTCAACCGAGCTTACAAACACAATGAAATACATCGGAAATTAATTACCAGTTTCTGTGTTGATGTTTCCTTGTCTATTTTGTAACACAAATCACCTATAAGAAATATTGAATTTGTTTCTTATTTAATTAGTTCTCAGCAATGAGTCATCTGGAAAGCTCTTCAATATTGAAAACGAATCTTTCGCTTTTAACCTCCTTTGCCTGGGTGTGAGAATTGTACAGTTTAAACTTATTCACTGACTGAGTTAAATAAAGCTACTACTACCGGCTTCGAGAGGAGACCTTAAACTAATAAGAGCTAGCAAGAAACTCGGTAAGGTAGAACTTGTTGTAACTCAATACTAAGTGAGCTATGCAAAAGGAAGGGAGCTTCCTCCTGTTTTATTTGACATGTTTTGATTTTTTATTCTTTCTTAGTTTAAAATTAATGTGTATTTTGACTGAGTAAACGATAACGATCCCTTGGATAATGCACATTTTAATAATACATTTTCAAAGAAGAAAAGTAGACGATAAATAATAGAATAAATTACTGTACAACGTGTAAATTCAACAAAAACATACCTAGTCGAAAAATTACCTAATTTGTCTAAATAAACTTGTGCCGAATTCTGAATAGGGCAAAAAGTTCATAGTGTACGAGAAATCCACGAGCGAATTTATCACAAAGTCGGGGCTCCGGTCGACCGCTCGCTCCATTGGACTAATCGAATTAATTGGTCCGCGTCATACTCGACGATCCAATTGATGGTTCAATTCATCAAATGTTACAAATTTTGAAAGAACATCTAACGTAACCATGTTAAACACGTTAAGGCGATAGGTGAGGCAAAACTGCAAAATAGACCTCTCTTTGAATCCCTACTCCTCCTAAATGGATGGTCCAAACAAGAAAAAAAAATATGTGTGAGATGTAAAATATCTTAAACTAAAAAATTGTTGTTCGTTTTTTTTGTTACAACTATTAGTTTTGACAGAAAAAAATCTTAACTTTCTTCTAATTTCACCAAAGAAATTTCCTACTACTCCTAAACGGCTGAAGCGATTTTAATGATTCTTTCACCAAATGATAGAAAATTTAATTATCTAAAAAATTGTTCNAAGCGCGGGCGCGCGGCGGGTGGCTCGTTGTCTCGCTCTAATGCTCAAGGTCGTTCGGCCATGTAATCGCCTTAAAAGTAAGCCCGATCATGCAGGAAACTCCTATCCCATCCGGTGTTTATGCCCAAAATCTATTTCAAACATGCTATAAACAAGCTTGACAGAATCTCAGCATTCCAGCCGTTCGATCTTACAAGGCTCATCATGTACCATCCGTCACCTGAGGACAGCCGCCGCGCGCGATCGCTCCAGGAATGTGACGGATGGGCCCCCGACGCCGCATTAGCGCCTCCATCGCAACTGGCGTGACATAATACCTCGTCATACGTCTTTGTGTTAAGATGCTACGATATTTGGACCATTTAAATGTCGGGCGCATATTTATTTGCAATAGCTGCTCATTGTAGGTACCGATGAATTAAATAGTACTGTAATTGGCAAACATATTTAAACTAAAACCCCAATATGTGTTGTATACTGTGAATGTCTTAAATGTGTATTGCTGTTGGTGTATCTTTATCAATAAATAAATAAATAAATAAGAGTATATTTTTTGCTGTCTGTAAAATGGTACATGACGTAACGTTCGTGAGTAAAATATAGACTTAACAACACTTACTACAAGTATAAACGGGAAAGATACTGTAATTTTCAATATTTGTATTCGTTTATTTTCTGTTAATGAATTATTTTGATCTTGGTACTCTGTCATACCACCCATGACCCATCTGTTATTAGTACGTAATCATCAATCATGAAGGTTAATGTCAAAGGTCACCTTCTTGTCAAAAGGTTTTTAATTATGTTGTTTGTTTCGTTTCCTCAAATATAATGACTGCAGTTCCAACCAAACAGATATCAATTTAATTTGTGTCTCATTAATTCATTAAAAAGTTTCCACAACAGTCTTAAAATTTACGTTTATCTTCATTCTATCTAACGTCAATAGAGATTTGTCAATAAAAAAATTAAAATGTGTTTAAAAATATGATGTTAATTAAATTATCATAAAAGTTTAAAATGGCGAATGGTGTGTTCATACTAGTTGTACAACTCGGCTTAGTTATATTGGGTAGGAACGAATACGACTCAATCGGGGTTTTCATACTCATTTTGTGCTTAAGCCAATATTGGTTCGAGTTTTGCTAACGTTTTCACGATTGATGGTATGATACGATGGAATTTAAAAATGTTATTTTTGTTTCCAACTCAACACGTCTCGATTCCTGATAAATCAAGCATTACTAAATGGATTTCAGATAAAACATTCCGATCGAAAGAGCTTTTTGAACATTGATTCAACGGTAAATGTTATTTATGTGTGTGCGACAAAATTAATTTATGTTCTGCAGAGTTTCGTTACGATCTTAGCAACATGTTGGGTGCCACTTTCTTTCCACTTTTCAAACGTCTGTTTGTTATAGAATGTTTAGACTCAATACAATATTAATAATATGCCCAGGGTTAACAATTGGAAAATAAAAATATCTAAGGCTTGCCGGAAAACTGTAAAATGGTGTGAAAACCGCACGTGGTAGTGCACCGGTGAATGAAGCACGTGGTGCGGGCGCGGCCGCTCGATACCGCGGAGGCTGCGCGCTGAGCTCGCCCGGAACTCTCTCTGGACCAGTCTAGTCTGGTCTTCCCTGCCTCTTTTACTCCGTCAAACATTAGGCACCTCTGAGGAAACTTACGCAGAAACTGTAGCTCCTCTTTATCTGGTTGACTGAGCATTACACCAGTTCTACCAGGCCCCTCACGCTATTACTACGAGTCCGTGACCGTTGCTCAGCGTGGGTTCTAAATTCGATGGGCGTACGATATGCATATTAAAGATTCCTCTATCTCAGTCTGGAACACTGGTACATAGACTATGATTGGTGTTTTTATTACGTTATAATAATGTATGCGACAGTAAAACTTTAATGTCATAATAAGGACAAACCATTAAAACCGGTTTTTTCCTAAGACATTTGAAATGTCAACTGTCGTATGTTTAAATGTTAATCCTTTTTGGTTAAAAAACATAATGTTAATTACTTACTAATTGCTTGGATACTCAACTTGGAATAGACTAGCGTCTCGCTTAAGTTAATCTTAAAATAGGCACTACTAATACCTTCCATTTCTACCACCATCGATAGCGAGAGTTACGCCGCTGCACAACTGGAGTCTCTTTGTTTATTTAAGTTAAATCGATTGCCAGAATCTATTTTGAGATCCGATACGTATTTGCTGACAGGTTGTGAGATTTACGCGGTAATGTTTTATTGCATCTATAAGATAATCGGATTGTATTGTTCCATTTCCAGTAAATATTACATTTTATTAAAACGCAGACTATCGTATCTCGTTTGTGTTGAGTGGTTTTAAGTCGTTGTTATTATTTTTGCTTTAAGACTTTTTGCAATGTTGTCGAGCGATACGAAAACATGTTTGAAAAACTCTTCACTAAATAAACTTGTGTAGTACCTACATGACATTTGATTGCCATTGGTATGGCAAACATAACAATTGATGGCGCATTAAAATTGTTTGTCAATTCGCTCAATTCTCAGTTGGCCAATTGAAGAGATCTAATAAAAACTAATGAGGCCCCAACCACGCGATGAAATAGAACATTACGAATAAGGACGTTCGCAAACGAGTTGATAAATTAACGAAGTTATCGGATTGTCGCTGGCAGCGTATTGTCTCAGATTCCCAGTGTCCCGGTTGGCTCGGGATATTTTTAGGTCGGCTAGTCGGGAGTCGGGACTCCGAGCGAAGGAAGCGACGCTTGGGGGAAGTCCATCCGCGGCTCTAACTGCGTAACAGGATTGGTAATTCGAAAATGATTCAATTATGAGGAACTTGTTTGTCGCTAGGGCGTAGATTTGTTTGTTTATGAATGATTTGTCTCAGTAGTTTTGTCGTTATAGTTTCCTCAATATATTTTAAAAAGGATTTGCGAGTAAAGATTTTAACCTATTGCTCTACCAAATTCTACGACGGTTTTGTTGCAATACGGTGGATTGTATAATTCGACTGAGACATATCAACTGAGCTTTTCTCCAAATGTTTAGGCAGGGTCGGATTTCTTTTTAGTGCTTGCCAAAGACTGCAATGCAGAGAAGTTACGCTGCAAATATCGATATCCAGCTACCTTATCCTCTCAATAATTTATTTCCGAAATGTAAATACTGGATTCAATTTCCGTTCACACAACATTGAACCGGAAAGCGGCACAACTACCTCGACCGCCCTAAATCTTATCTAGACAAATATTGGTATCGGTTCTCACATTGCGAATTTTGGCCTCGATATTCACTGCAAATAATCGCGCACTCTCTATCTTAATCCAATTGGCAGAAGTTACAGAATCCCCTAATTCTCTAAGCATTGTTGAAGTCTGAACGCTCGCAGACAAAATATTCTCTATGAACCTAGAAATAAGGTTGGTCTCCCGTCGCCGGGAAATCGATTAAGTTCAGAGGCGTAAGGTAGAGATGTGGATTGTAGATAGATAAAAGTTGGTGTCCGAGATAAGACGGGTCATTGAACCCTCCGCATCGCCCGCCTATTTCTTATGCTGATTTCTTCTCGATTGAATAAAGCTTTTATTGTATGAGGGACGATTTTGGAATCTCTCGAATGTGGATATTGGTTTTTGACAGCCATTCTAAGTGATTTGTCCCTGCATAATTTTGAGATTGGGATGCGATAGATTTAGTATGGACCTTATTTGCCAAAAACGAGCTTATAATACAACATTTTTTCTTATTTAGTGGGTGGCTTATAAAAAGGGTTAATTTGAGTACATATGCAGAGATTTTTAATGAAATAATCATAAATTTTCAGAAACTGGCAAAATTAGTGCTAAAAGTATGCAAATTATGTGGCCAGACTATAAATTCATACTTGATCCCAAAAAGGATTATAAAACAAAGTCCTATATTGGATCGAAGTTATCAAAACGACCCTGTAAATAAGATCAGTAAATTGTGTTATGTTAATTGAAGGAAGACCAGACCAGTTTGTCTGGTCAAGGTATGTCGTTTGGTCTGTTTTGACGTGATTTACTTAGGCTATACATTTCCTCTTAAAGAACAATTCAATTTGATTTAATTAGCTGCACAGATAAAATGCAATGAGCATGAGTAAAGTTATCATTTCGCTACTGTTCTGAAAATATTGTTTTTGTCTCGGCATTTGAAATTACGCAACACATTTTAGATGCGACTAAAGTGGCTTTAAAGATTTGCGGGAATAACATTTTTTTTTTTTTATCCACAACGAGGAAGCTCTTGGCCTGTATCTCACCTGATGGTAAGTGATGATCAGGCCGAAGGTGGAAGCGAGCTTCACCCGGAATCCTCAACCACGGAGGAACTGGCTATCTTACCTCTTAACTGCCGGAACACAACAATGCTGTTAACATTGTTGTTATGGCGACAGACTTAGGTAAGATGGTGGTAGCTAGCCAGGCGGACTTAGAACATGCCTATACAGTTTAAACATAATTATGTTTAAACTGTATAGGCACTAGATAAATGTTATGTGCACGAAAGAAATATTCATCATTTGGGTAACATTATAAACCTATTACTCATATCCATATCATGTGGAGATATGCCCACAAAGCCGCTCTAAACATTTTATTAAACATGAAGATAATAAAGTGGGCTGTAAAACATGTTTTATTATGGATATAGGTCAACCTCTGCCCATTTGAACGCTAAGGGGATCTCGTTTAATATTTAAAGAAGTTAAGCATCTCTCCTTTCATTTACAAATTGGGAGCACTTACGACAAACAATGTAATCTTGTTTAAAATACTTATTTGCATCATTAGTTTTAATATCATCATCATCAACAGGCTATTTATTGTCCACTGCAGTATGATGACCCTCTCTATTTTTCAAAGACATGAAGAATTTGGTTACACTCCTCATGTTGACCAGACGGGATGGGAAGTTGAGAAGGCACAAGTATACATGTTGAGAAACGGTAAATAAAATAATAAGTGAGCCGAGAAACGTAAACATCTGGCATTGAGGATTCTTAGTCTAATTTGGGGTTTTATAAGCGCCTTTGAAGGCACGGAGCGTTTAATGCTTCCACCATTAAACCACTGGCTCGGAAAACAAGCTTTTGCAGTTAGTTCTGGCGAGAATGTTATATACTTAAAGGTGATTTGTATGGTTTAATTAAAATTAAGGATTAACTGTCTTGCGAGTTTGTTGAATTCTTCAAACTTACAGTCTTGTTTTATTTATTCAGGGCTTAACTCAATAGTTACGGGTTTTTTTCTCCGAAGTTGAAATGGCTCTTGTTACATGACCAAATTCACTATACTTCTTTTGCTAAGTTCCAACTCTCATCTTTCTTCAAGAGGTCACAAGCAAACGTCTCCTGGTGGAACTTATCTCTTCTGAGACGAAACTTGTAACATTTATTTCAAGTCTAACCTTTCGGAATATCTCGAACTTACATTTGATCATGAAAGTAGTACTATATTCATGAATATGATTATGATAGCGTGTCGTAGAACGTGTTGTAGGCAATATAATTGATGGGCCACCAAGGCTATAGATTCTCGGCCTCGATATTATTAATTCATTCACGATTCCACCCAGCCAAGGCCTTTAGGAATTCATGGAGGCATTTGTGATCTTATCTTACTAATCGTGTAGGCTATTACAGAATTTGGTTAATCATATTCTTTAGATCTTGTTGAAATTACTACAACACGTGCTTTCATAGCTGCTCTTGCTTGATACGCTATCTCAGAGCTCAGAGATAGTTAAACCGGTATCTTAAATTCACCAGTGTGCTTATGCTACGGTAAATATTCAAAACGGCGCGGCGAGATACCGAAACTTGCAAAATGTAAAAACAAAACCAAAGCGAGCCTTTGCGGCGCGGAACAAAACAGCCTCACCTATAAACGGCACGGCATTTCACGTCGAACCAAGACTCCTGCACAATATGACACGAGGCCCCATAAAAAACACCTACCATACATCTGCTGATCCCTGTCGTGCCAATACCGACTTTAAGAAGTCATGACAAAAGATGAATTTTGAAAATTCGCCATTATTTAGCGTTGCATTCCAGCTTGAACTCTGACTCCAATGGGCGAACGACCTTTTTTTGGTTTCCATCATCCCCGTCGAAAGTGAACTCAAAACCGCCTACTTTAGGTCCACTATCGCGAACTCGCGAGGTTTCTTTGTTACAATTTCTTACCAGAAGTCGGCGAAATCTCTTGTACCCACGTGCGTATTCCTTTTGTTGGAATCATGTCGAGGGTCCACAAACAACTTTCGAGGTAGGTATTACTTGACATTTTTGCTTGAATAATGTAGTATTTTTTATTCGTTTAGTCTGCCGTAAGTTGTAGCCCTTAACCTTAGCAAGGGTTTATTTAATCGCAAAGGAGCGATTGTGAGCTTTTACTCCTTTAAGATTTGCTTTACATATTTCCTTTGCGTTTTTTGTTTGCGTGTCCAGAATTCTAATACGCTGGAATATCTTCAAAAGTAGCCTTATTACCATTTCTATTGTAATGGATCTCTAAGAGTAAATATAACGTGTAGAAACCTCGCAGAAACTAGGACTGTAATAGAAACAGTAGTGAGCGAAGTGACCTTTAGATATCTACCGGTAAACACACCATATTCGGCGTATGTCAGCAAATACTCGTCGGGCCGGCCGCCGGGGAACAATGGCGCCCAAATATTATTGTTATGAGCACAATAACCGAAGGCTACATTATAACACTGTCTCTATTGACTGTTTTGAATACTCTATTAGGTACTGCGGCTGTTTTGGGAGTACAGAAATGTGCTCTACGCGATGACTACATCTATAATATGTATGAATGTCTTAATCAAAAGACGTTTAAGGAGTAAGAAATATAGTCACTATTTTATTACTTCATGTTAGTAATGAGATCTTAAATAAAGAGTATACTTGATTATAGAGTTTCAGTTTACATGAAATTATATTACTTGCATCTTACCTAGACCAGGGGCTAGGGGGATTCCAATTACCCTTAAAACAATAACGCTAGGCATAAAAATAAAACACAGCATAAAACTGGACCCGAAAATAAAACGAACGAAATTCATCTAGGCGTTGCGTTCGTTGCTCCAGATATGGAATAGAAATGAATTGCATTTTTTGCCCGACAGCTTATTGAAGACCGCTGGGTCGCTGGAGATACCGACGATATCGGGGACGCCACGGTTTTAGAGATCGGTTTAAGTTTTATTTTTATTGGGCGATAGCAAAGGCGTGGTCAGCATACAGCTTTTAATCGACCAGGCTTGTAATACTCCGTTATTTTTATCAGACCCATCATTATCATTGTAGTAACGCTTCTTACTAGTTAGTTAATATCAAATGTTTGGACAATTTAGCTGGCGGCAATATACGAATTGAAATAAACTAGCGATCAAGCAATTTAATTTCAAAATATTTGATCGGTAATATTAAAATGCTTGAAGCTTAATATAAAACGTGGCTTTTATCCAGCGGGGTTAACCGGGTGAAAATAAGGCTTTCTCTTTGATTAATAGCTGTAGTGGTATTGTGTGTTAAACTCTACCAATAGAGCTGACTTGGCAAACGTAATGTAGGACGCCCTTTTAGGGTGGAGTGAGGAGCGATTAATGTACTCGACACTGCCAAGCTGTAACTGTAAAGAAAACCCGAAGTTTTTCTTGTTATTTCCCGATCTACAGTCTATTCTTCGTGGCGTAGATACAAGAGTCGGTCACCGCATTTAAAAATGGTTTATGAACCTACTTGTTTGTACTTTTACACTAGTACCTAATCGGCAACTTGCAAACAAACCAAAAGCTGCACTGTGAAAAAAAAAAAGATACATGTAGCTGAAAAGCATTTCACTGTCGGGAATTTTATAACTCATGTTACGTATGATGAACTCGTCATTTGTTTGGATGGATAGCCTTATAAATTAAACATTAATACATCCTATCTCAATATAATCCCGTTTCAAAGTCATGTTGAGGCTTGTTACATTGAATCAGAATGCGTTGTACTTTTAAACGAGTAACGAGCAATGAGAAAATAATCATCGCTGAGTTATCATTAGTTTGACCTTATTTGTGGAAAGGATAGTGAAAACACCTCAAAGATTAACTGACTTATGAGTATGAGTCAAACGTCATCATGATTGGCACCTAGAACATTGAAACAGAGGTCAAAGTTGAAGACTATCAATCGGCTGGACCGTTCACTACTCACATCGAACAGTCAAGTGTGACTTTCTCTTCTCTCTTATTATTATTGCTATTAAGCTACAGGTACGATGGCAAAAATATTATTATAGAGAACTTGTGTTTAGAAATCCCGCTTATTTGTTCAATTAGGTCAAATAATAATGGAGTAAACAAAATCATAATTTCACTCTCCTGATAAATAATCANGTGGAGATTATGGCAAAACCCTCCACTATAGTGGAGGAGGCTCATAGTCCAGCAGTGGACTGTAAAGGGCTGTTGATGATGATGATGATGTGTAAGTTAAAAAATAATTGAGACAGATTTTTTTCCTTATTTTTCCTAAAGTCCTGTGGCGTCGGTTTATCCTTGAATTTTGGGACACGCTGTATACATAGTTGGTCAGGGAATTTTGAAAAAATTGTCAGGGAAAGTCAGGGAAAAGTCAGGGAATTTTTTCGAACATTTGCAGTGGACACCCTGATAATGCAATCGTCATTATATTGTGGGCACTAGAGCGTCTAGAGCCTTGATGTGATTATAGAAATGAAATATCTAATTAATTTATTTTGTAAACTGATTGATTCTGCTTTTTATAAATTGTTAAACTTTTGTTCAAGACAGATGTAAATTATTTTACGCTACGATTAGATAATCTTCGAGTAACAAAATGTGCGGTTTTGTTCTAAAGTTGTTTATCGGTTATATCCATGTTCCTCATCCTCATTTATTACAGAATCCACAGGCTAATGTAACATATATCGAAGTCAAATAAGCCCCCATAACAATAGTATCGTGTCGCGTACTCCGTGTGGTGTAATTGATCGGCTGAGGCCGGCGACCGCGCGGCACGCGAACAGAAAATCCATAAACCTAATGTGAGCATGGCACATTACTGAACAACTGGACATTCCCTAGATGTCGTCCACAAGCCTTTCTTGCAAACTTAGAAGTTTACCCTACTAATCTGCAATGAGTATATCCGCTTCATCAACTTGACCTCGTGAAATAAAATAAAAATTTTGTCGTTACAAAAAGTCGTGCTCATCAAATAGGTATGTGATAGAATTTGGTACTTATTTGCGTGCCAGAAAGCTGATGACTCATCTTTGATTCTGACCCTCGTTTTCAGCAGCTTCTAAAAAGCAAATACCACAGGATATGCCTCTGTCCTTTGAATTTACAATTCGTTATGGTCAATTAAAACATGGGGGTTTTTTACAAACAAAAATATAAAAGTTTAATGATGTCATCAAACAAAACCGAATGCGCTTAACAGCTCTATTGAATGCCTTTTCTCGTAAGAATTGTCGGTTCTTTCTTTGGTTCCATTCATTTGAATTCAATAAGGTTTTTACCGACGTCACTGGAAGGGCTTTGGTGCACTGCGACGATGTCGCCTTTATGAGTCATCGAATTTTAATTTAATATTTTAAACCATGAGCTTATCTGGATTAAGTTTCAAGTTTAATATACCGCTTGCTGCTCCGTGGTTGTATGTAATTTAGTTCAGTCCAATTTATACAATATCAAAGTATGTATTTTCTTTGTTTAGCATAATTAAAGTTTGATTGTGACCTCCATTAAAGATCTTGAGAACCGTCTGAGCTTTGTTTACGTAACTAGAGCACGATTTGTAAGTGGAGAAATGTGATACTTTTCGGACCGTAAATTCAGATTTTACAGCAAAAAGTATAACAGTAAACTGTGAAATCTAATTAAAACCGGTCCTTTATTTACAATTGAGGTCATCTGATTTCACGGGTAGACGCTTTGTGCGGCCCGTTGACATTTATTGTCGAAAACAATTGTTTGCCGGAAAAAAACTGTACAAAGCAGGTGACGGAATAACGGGGAAACTGTAGTGTTCGCTGATGGAAGAAAATGGTCTGAAATAAATTGAGTTTATTGAAGACTCAATGCAAGTAATTGTTTGCGCCCAGTCGTCTAGAAAACGAACGCACTCAATGGTCTCAATAACAATATCAAAGCGTTTGATATTGTGGAGCGCTGATTGCACTTTTCATCTCGACGGAAAAAGGAACGATTTTATAACGAGCACAATATTATAGCTTATTTTATCTGATACGGGTATAAAGTTTTCTGAATCAACTGATGGTTCGAATGCTATGCTATTATGTAACTGTGCATGCATTAGCTGTCTGCAATACTTCGATTCTGTATGAACATCCCTTTACTCTACCTTTGATCAACGTAATTTAATTCTACTAAAGTTTAATTGATTTTCCTAGAATTTCCTTTAACGTAACAACACATCACGGGTGACATAACATACAAAACCCTCGTATGTATTAAAGTTCCACGTTATTGTTTACAAAGGCTAGGATACGTTCAAGGAAGCGGACCGCAGTTACCGCGAATGCGGCTTGCAATCGATACTGCCCAGGCCTGCAGAACCCGAATAACCTTGGCTTGCATTTTAAAAATGCACGATGAGGAGTGAGAGCAAACAATTTTGATCTTACATGACTCTGTAGTCAGTATATTTGTTGGTGAGAGTCGATAAATTTTAAGTTATTTTTTTATTTAAGTTTGAAGTGTGTGACTAGCACAGTTTTAAGATGCATCTAATTCGAATCATAAATATCATAATAGTATTATTTTTAGTAGTAAGTATAGTTGTTAATGTCCACAAAGATATATGGTTGAGGTTTTTGTAGAGCTAGGTTAAGCGAACTACTACTGCTACTTACTTAGATACTAGTAAGTCGTTCGTGACTATTGCAATAATGTGTGTCTCCAATATAATTATAATTGGTTTATTATTTTTAAGTGTGTTATTATCGTCATTTTAAATGTTATTTAATTTTCGTGAAATTATCACAATATTAGCGGTTATAATTATAATTATGTAATTGTAAATGGAAAAAGTGGACACTAGAATATCATATATTTCAGCTCACTGAGTTCACTGCAAAGTGCCATTCTGGCAAAAAATATCCCAGAATTCCCAGATGCCGCCGTCGGAATAGGATCGTAATACGATTACCCTAGCAAAGAGGCATGCATTTTAAACTGAATATTTTAGGCGTAACGCTGCTCTCAAGTGCGCGATAGACTTCTGTGCCCCAGTATTGTCTGCACTTTGAATTAATTTCATACCCTTGAATTTCAAACAGACTTATTATGGTTTCCTTTTATTTAAAGAATAGAAACACGATAGAAATGAGGTAATTCTTTTCAAGTCGGTCATCCTTTGTTCGGGCCTTTTGGAATGACACCCTTGAAAAACAAGTCTCTTGTTTATCATAGACTACGTATTAACCTATGTTAATTTTAACTTGTATGTGTGAATAAAATGTATTCTTTATTTTTTCAGGTGCGTGTCAAATGCGGTATTTTTGTGGTGAGAAAACCCATTTAAATTTTGCATTTTACATTTAAATGTTCTAAGTTGGTATCTGGTTCCAATCCAGTTCACCCTTTTTTCAAATGTTTTTGACTATCTGAGATATTCCTTCCGAAAATAAGTAAAATTTGAAGCCACTAAAAGTAAATCCATTCTGAATAAGTCGTTACGTCGAGTGGCCATGAAACGTGAGGCCTCCATAATAATCCTGAAACGAAAAAAGGTAGAGGCTAAACTCTACCTTGGCTATACATAAATTTTCTCTCATGTTTGGCAATTAAGTTAAAATAGTAGGCATTCTGGATTTATTTTAAATAAGAAAATGTTACTTCTTTTTTAGATTAGGTCTCCAAGGTCTGACAAGAAGGTTGTGTAAAATTTGTCATAGCATTTATCTGTTACTAAATAGTGAAGCCCACTGCGGGTATTAATGATTGCATATTACTTCCATAGTTACTAACTTGTCTTTTAATGGTAGCTCGGTTTTCTTAGACCCCCATTTGCATACTCTAGTTTGAACCCCAATTTATTCCGCTCAACCAGATTTCTCGCAAGTCGCAATTTATTGACCCCTGCCTGCGGGTCAATATGAACACTTTGGCAGAGGTTCAAATTTTCTAACTGCTTGGTATTGCACCTAGATATCGGCGATAAGCAAAAATATTCCCATTGACTTCCATTTCCCATGTGGCCATTGGTATTACACGTTACACCTAGATATCGACGATGAGCAAATATATTTCCCATTGACCTCCATTCCCCATGGTGGCCATATCGGTATCGTTCAGCAACGGTGTCAATGTCACGGGCCGGTGCAAGGCCTCGGCCGTTCACACCGGCTCGGAAATAGACCGGCCGGCTACAGTTCAGGGCTTAGGGATGAACCAGGGTTAAGCTAATCATGTATTTGCACAGAATAAATTAATGCTAATACTTATAGTACTGCTTCTTCTTAGCATTGGCCCATTTATTGTCCTGAAGCAGTGGTAGGGTTAATTCTAGGACGTGTAAAAGTGCTTTTTTTTAAGCCTATTTACAGAAATAAATGAGTTTTGTGAGTTTTTATTTGTAGAAGTGCTATTTGCCAAACAATCTGTGTAATAACTAGTTTGATTACGAGTAATTTAAATATTATTGACCAATCATTCGTAGTTCTAGCTTCGCTTGGATTGATGCTTCTGATGAACAGATTGAATGGAACCGGGCAGTTTGTTATAAGTTTAGACGTTCATTGGAGTTACAGGAGAATGGATAAATAGTAGGTAATTTAGAAGATCATTAACATAATTCTTCAAACGGTAAAGCCAGACTTGACCTAGAGACACGGACCTATTGTGACGTAAAATATAAACAGTTTACTTTAACTAATGACATCCAATTACTGTTAGGCAAAAATTGTAACTATGAATAAAATCATGATGAGTATTTAACTAATGAATATTAAGTCACAACAATCATGTTTTTCTTCAATCATTTCTCAGACTGAATGTTTCCAACCCTGATGATATTGGGATTAAAAGCTATCCAATTGCAAAAAAGTAAAAAAACTAAAACCCAACTACGACAAAAAACGACGCTGAAAAAGTATAGTAAAACAAGATTTTCAGAATACTGAAATAAATCATTTTTCGAATTCTGATAAGTAGTTTAGAAGTTATGAGGGAACAGATGATCATACATACATACATACATAGCCTGTCAAAATCATAACCCTCCTTTTGCTTTGCCGTAGTCGGGTAAAAATTGTAACTGCATCAGGATAACTTGAACAGTCCTGTGCCAAGATTGCAGGTCACAGAACATCCCGGCCCGGGAACCACCCGGTTCACCCGGAATCCCGGATATTGGCGCGACGGGAGTCGGAAGGTTCGTCCGTTCATCGGGTTATGGATTCACTACTGAATGTAATCTCCGTTTGGTAATGCAAACGGAGATGCTGATGTTGTTAGCAGGATTTTTTTTTAATAGTTTACTCAGTGCAATGAATGTTTGGAATCAAATGATATCTGATATTATGTACTAGTAGAATTATTAAAGCAATAGGATTCTATTTCACATGAGAAACTATGCCCATAAGATTTATGAAAATGCGAATTGTACTTGAGCATATACTCAAAAATATTTCTCGACTTTTGAAACTGATTTGTGAAATGGAATATAAAATTGACTTGATAAAAACTAGACAGCTACTTTTCTACGCAAAGATTTCACTCAAGTCCTAGTTCGTTATCTTAAAATGTTCTTTGCGGAACAAAATAAAAAAGTTCAAACCAAAAAACGACAATGAATAGGAGCATTGTTTGACCCCATTGCCTCGCGTAGACAATCAAACCGTACTATTACAGCCATGGTGAATCTAAACACCATTGTCAATGTCAGCCACGGGAGTGCCTTCAGCCTTCACAAGGCCGCCGGTAGTCTCTGGTTAGCTGAGGCCGGACGTTCACCCCGCTGACGAAAAATGTTAACCACGTTTTTATCAATGGGTTTGTTTATGGTTCGCTATTGTTTAAGGATGTTGGATAACAACTATTGTAGAGTTAATAATATGACTTGACAATTTTTGATGGATGATGAGGAAGTTCAATTTGAAGTTCCTATCACGAGATGCTCATAATCGTGTACAGGCAAAAGTCGATGTCTTCAAAGAGACAAGTGAACAAAATGTTGATGATAAGGGTTATGGAATCGAAAATTATGGATATTGTGTTTTATTGGAACCCACCTAAACAATTTACAAAGCACTAGGCTGCAAAAGACCGTTCCTAAAGGCGCCGAAAGTTTGTAATCAACATTTTAAAAGCTCTTTTGATCGTTACATACTTCCGAGCAAAAAGTTACCGACGCCAAAAAGTTTTAAATGCCAAAAGAATTTTAATTTACATCACAAAACGTGTCTGTAATTGGTAATTATACTTCAATGTCGTCGGAGTTCCTGTGCAAGGCCGCCTGACGTTCACCCGACAGACAAAAACTGATGACCACGTGTGTTTGCGGCTAATACAGTCGCTTTGTAGATAATATCTTTTTTATATTTAGAAAAACTCGTATACCACTTTTTTTGTTGTACAGTGTGGTTAAGTGACGATTTTAGGGAGTTTAGTGACGATTGATTGTGGAGAGATGTCAAGTTTCATGGAAGATGCATGGTCTTGCGACAATCGCGATGCAGCGTGATGATGAGGCGATGCGATTAATAGAGTCGTCGCATTTCTCGTAGACTGTGACAGTCTAGTCGCAAGGAATTCCGTTCGTCTGGTCGAGCTCGTTACGCTAAATGCGTCGCGATGACGTAGGGCACCACGTCAGACATTGAAATCGTGAGTTAAAATTGATCTCTGGATTGCCTTTAGTAACGTTTGGTGGTCAAGTCCTAATGACTAGGTTTATCATCATCAGGACATTTAGTATTTACTGCAGGACCACGACCCTCTAATGTACCAGAGGCAAATGGAGGATTTGGCCGACACTCCCCACGCTAGCCAGACGGGTTGGGGAGGCTATAATAATGACTAGGTTAGGCTTCAGAAAAAAATCTATCCACTCTACCACACCATAAGTTAAGTTCAGTTAAAATATAATTCCTGGAATGATATGTCAGAATTAGGAATTTCTAACAATGCCGCATTCTTGCAAGGTCGGACGTTCAACCAGAGACAAAAACTGATGACCACGTGACGTGCGTAAACGCAGCCGGTTCCGTGCGGTCTACGGGTGTGTTTTCTGACTGATGGTAGTAACAAATACTTCGTAATAATTAATGCTTTTGAGTAACAAGAAGAGTAGTAAGGCTGTTCAATAGATAAAGGCATCGAAGAGATCTTCTGAATGATTGATCACTAATTTCATGAGCATATTTACGGCTATCTCTTTGAGAAAATGTTAAGAGTTATCTAGAGAGAGCTGTGTCTCATTTAAAAATGCGAAAATTATATTTTAACTTGTCTTTAAACAATAATAAACAAAGTTACGATTACGTAACCTGAACATAAACATATGGGTTTACTTTGTGATCTAGTCAATCTCTTATAACATCATAGAATAAAAAATCACTTATTTATACAAGCCATTCATTATATTGTTCCAGCTATCGATAATGAATTTTAATGGATAAATCGAGGCAGTGTCCGTACCAGCTCTTACTTTTTATATGAACGCCTAGGAAGTGTTTTTTGTTGCTGTAATGAATATTAATATACTATTACCGACTAACCGACATTTAATTTCTACTTCCCTTATTTTATAGCTACGTAAAACCTGCTGACTTATATTTCCTAAAGACCTTTATTGTTATAAACTTTTTGTATTTGTATGCGTAGTAAAGCACTTCATTTGTTTTTTATTATTGTTTCGTAATAAATTTTCCGGCATATCTTAAAACAATGATTCGGATGCAATAAATCAATTGTTTGTTTAGTGTACTATTTTAAGTAAGGAAATTAACTTTTTAGTAGTTCCAAGTCCAACCTACACGCTACTTTAATAAACGATACTGTATTTCATTACTTTAAATATTACTTCCTAAAACATTCAGCTTCTATTTCACTATGGAATACCATGACTGTATCAAGCTTGGCGCCTTAGTTCACACTTAAGGCATACATTAAAGATAAGAACTCTATTTTCCGATTTAAAAGAAATACCACACATGGGAATTTTAATAGCGAAGGCAAATAGGTTGGAAACATTTCCAAGCCCACGATATGACGGATTCCGATAAGGGTTAATAGCTCTTAAATCAAAAGTTTATCAATAAACAGGCCGGGCTATCTGTTGTTGCGTTGACATTAGAGCTGCCGCACACTAGGCTACTAGTGGCGACGAGAAGCCGCCAGGGATGAATAAGTCGTGATCGAACTTATAAGCCACTGCTAGAGTAGAGAATCCCACATTGCACAAGGTCTACAGTTTATCGTCTTTGGTAGAGCAGTAATTATTTGAATGGCATTACAATTACAAAGTACTGAAATAAAGAACTTATTGCTAAAAATAAGTTTGTTTTACAACTTGGGAAGAACGGCTTTAAAATAATTTACATACCCTCTCCCTCAAAGGCACCAGTTGAAAACGCTGGTGGTAGTCGTAAGAAAGAATATCTGCGAAGGGGGAGCTGGTATGTTACGTTTCAGCTGTAAATGAAAATGGGAACTTTAGTTCGAAGACAAATAAATTTCGTGCACAACTAACTAGTCGCTAGTGGATGCCATTGGTAGTCTCGTGTGAGGTGGCTCTAAGCAGCAACAAAACGCCTACTTACAAATGGTTCAACGGTAACTTTCACCCATATCTTACCACTTGTTGCCCAGCAATAAAGGCACTAATAAAATTTAGAACCATTTGAACTAGTAATAAACCAATTCTGACGATGCCTTCTGACGTAATGTTACTTAGTTCCGCCTTTACTATGATACTTGGCTCAATGTCAATGTTTTCGGTTTTACAACTGGCAGAGGTGGACAACATTTTACATAATATTGTCTGAGTTACTCTTGAGCTTTTAAAAATATCGTAGCCAGTTAATAGTTTTATGTAATGAACGATACATTCTCACTAATCGCTTAGGCCTTGACATTGGAGTGCTTGTCATGTTGTTATCACTCGGTGACCATTACCCACTTACTTCCAAACGTAATGTGTCTGAGGTAATACCTACATTGTATTCGTAATGAGAATTGTAAATGATTTCAACTTCGTTGTAGGTTTTATTTACTTTTTAACTGTCGGTTAACTTTTAAATTGCCTTTTCCCCCAATTCCCTTTTCTAATAAACTTATTTTTCCCGTTTTCTAAGAATTAATTACGGTGATTCTTTGTAAACTAATCCAAATATTCCAAATTAATCTTCGCAGTAGCAAGTAATCAGAAAGAAGCTCCATAGAGATTTGTCGTTCTGTATCGCCTAATTTACGGCGACAACTTGTGTCGGGCACTTCGGTAATCCGGGAATTTATTATCTTCCCTACATCCAACAGGATTGCGTCACTTGCGTAATATGAAATTCCTAGTGCGATTTATACATTTCGATTCCCTCGTCGTCAGTTCCGGAATGTACTCGTGGCCCCGGTTTGCAAACACTAGTAAGCAGTTGGCAAGGGCGTTGCTATTCCTCCTACCATTGCACCGATTTTCGATTCCAAACGAGATTCAACTACCTATAACTGTAAAATAAATAACTTCGAGATTTGAAATAGGAGGTAGTTTTGCACCCCATAAGGTTTAATTGCTTTTGACAAACTTGGGGTCTTGCCAAGAGCAATGGAACTGAGCATATCGAACTTGAAGAGGGCAATATAACCTCTCAAATCCGTCGTACTTATGATACACCTTTAAAGGAAAAAAACTATAATTTGACACGAATAGCTCGAAGCAATAAGGATATAAAATGACGATAATATGTGATTTCATGCAGTAAATATCCGCGGGATGTATCACAGTGACTATAAATTTTAACCTAGCCCACGTTAGCAATCACAGCGAAACCCCGTAACTCGACCAGTGGTAATTTCAACGGTAAATGACTAGTCATTTCACATTAATTCTAGCTGGGGAGTTCTAACGAGGCTTTTTCGTGTCACACGTGTGCCCCTAATTTCTACTTTATTGAACATACAAGTGGTTTCTAAAGGGGATGTTAAACCCCCGAGGCATCTTTTAATTATATGGGGAGTTGCTTATTAAAATTTGTTTTTACTCCTCAAAAGTCATGTTCAAACTTTCAGTTTTTATTTCAGGAGTTGGTATTTTCAATTGTAGATTTCTGAAACACAGCATCTCTAAATGAAGCCACAAAACGTTTTATTATTTACAAAGGAATCTTGAGCGCGCTCTATAAAAGTTTATACCAAAGGTTACCAACCGCTGTAGTACATCATTTCCACGGGGGCTTCAAGCGAGCTAGGGTAGGGAGCAATGCTTTCATAGGCCATATTTTTGATGCCGTGTCGCACATTGAGGTCGGGCGAAGGGGCAAATTCGTTATCTCCAGTGGTTCGTTAGTCGCGCCCTGCGAAAGGCGAGCGGACAAAGGCCATCAGGCACCGCGCATTTGCACGGTTGGAACATTTTTGAATCCGTTTCGCAGTTTATTGAGGGTGTTTAGGACTTTTGTAAAGAAATTATATTTTATGTAGAGTTAGAAATGGGATGGCAGAGAAATGGAAATTGCATTGCCTACCTAAAGTTCCGACGTTCTCCCGTAGTTCTCCCGTACTTACCATCAGAGTTGCTTTACATATTGAGATAGAACTACTACGAATGATTTAGATTTTACGCAAATGTAGTTTCGTGTAGTGCAAGCTAGGGTACATTATGTGCGTTGCCCCAGTTCTCTTCAAAGTGGGTTATCTGCCTTTATATTTATGGAAATTAGTCCATTCATTTATTTCGGACTCCGCCCATCCCTGGGTTAGCGGTGGCCAGAACCCTTGAAATTGATTTAATCAAACATTACACTGAAAATATGTTTAAGGCATGGCGCCTTGTTAATGGAATTATCTGGATTGAATTTAGGCAAATGTTTGCATAATCAAAAATAAACCTTTTTCACCCAAAAATTAGAGTCCATGTTTGTTTATCGTGAGGATTCGTAGCATTTCATTGCATTAGAGTTCTCACTGTATTTTCGTCAGACGTAATAAACCGTAGCAGAAATTCCGTAAGCAATTTAAACTTCGGCACGTTTGAAGTTCGCAACCATCTGAAACCTCATGTATGAAATATTAAGTTTCATATCGCCTGAATGGCATAGAGCCCTCCTAGAAATGCTTGATTTCGCTCTGCCTCGTAATAACGCGCGGGCGGCCGCCTGATTTTCCGATATTCCCCTTGCCTTAGGACTTGTGCTGGATTAGAATTTACGAGGATTCCGTCAACTGGGACCGCAATTAACTGGGACCGCGGTCCCAGTCGCCGGATGCGTAAAAATTAAATAATTTTCTTCCGGCGACTGGGACCACTCATGGATTTTAGTACTGTACCGATTTTGGATTGAATAATATTTTCTTTAAAGTTATCTATGAGTGGTCCCAGTCGCCGGAAGAAAATTATTTAATTTTTACGCATCCGGCGACTGGGACCGCGGTCCCAGTTAATTGCGGTCCCAGTCGCCGGAAGCCTCGAATTTACATTACAGCTTGCTCAATTTAACGCTGACTTTGACGTTTAGTAATAAGCAGAACGCATTCTAGGCGAAATTGGTGTTTGGGTCCAACTTCCCTTTGAGAAACAGCCGGGACTTGAAATATGTAGCTGGATGATGTTGTGACTCTAGTCTAGAACGTAAGCTATTAATGTACTGTCTCGGCCATAGCCACAGTCGTCTGGACAAATTCAAGGCTTTGCGTGACAAGTACACATAAACGGACCATTTATTTTAAATTCACGTAAAGTCAGAAATGTCTTTTCACATTTACGTACAAGCTGAACTTCGTACGATTACATAGTTCAATTCGTGAGTAGAGTGACGTGACACTTTTTTTACTTTTACTTTGATAATATAAACACAGCGAATAGCAATGCTAGACAATTAGTTTGAAATAAGTATCCTCATTGTATCATACCTACTGTTGGGAAACTCCGCTTTGTTTCTGACTCAATGTTCCCGAGTCGAGTGGAGCGCGGGTAAACTGCTCAAAGCAATACATATTATTATAACGGCTTTGAGGAATACAAGTTTTAGATTAAAACGAGACGGGGAAATCAACTATAAATATCTTTTTACACATTTAAGTACGACTTAATTATGTTTTTATACATATGTGGCTTATCTCAATACAATACTCATTATGTTTATTGCTTCTTTAATAGTCTAATTCTTATTTTTAATCTAGACCTAACTTTATCTTTTGGCATAATTTAACGGCAAATACAATTTTTGTATGTAATTTTTTAGAAGTCTTCCAGCGACTTGGCCCACTTTTAGCTTGACCACGGGCCAAGTTGCCGGATTGAATTTTTGAATATTTTTTCTTCCGGCAACTGACTTTAAGTTCTAGAGTAGATTTTTGTCCATATTGCTGGAAGAAAAAAAATTCAATTTTGCGGCTTGGCCCGTGGACCAAGCTAAAAGTAGGCCACGTCACTAGAAGACTCGTAATTAGTAAAAACCAGTCAGGAAAAGTTGGAAAGCGGAAGGTCGTGGGTTCGAGTCCCGCCTTATGCAGTTCGATTTGTTCAAGTTGTTTATTTAAAATTCCAGTCAGGAAAAGTCCTACGCTACTTTAATGTATCGAGACTTTGATATGAACTTTCATAATAAAGTAATATTTGATGGCGACTCGACAAAGCAAGGACCCTCAAAGCGGCAGCGCTGTGCGTTTGCAGCAGTTTCCGCAACTGAGCAAAGCAAACAGCGCAAAGCAAATGTACGAGTAGGTACGGTTGATTTTCCTCACAAAACATAAATCACGATAATTAATTGAAACAATTTCATTTGTTGTGGTAAATTTTTAATTATTGTTGTGGTAAATTTTTAATTATTGTTGTGGTAAATTTTTAATTATTGTTGTGGTACATTTTTAATTATCCTTCTCATTTATGATTTACTAGCTTTCCGCCCGCGGCTTCGCCCGCGTGAAATTTTGTCTGTCACAGAAAAACTTTATCGCGCGCGTCCCTGTTTCAAAAACCGGGATAAAAACTATCCTATGTTCTTTCCCGGGACTCAAACTATCTCTATGCAAAATTTCATCAAAATCGGTTGCGAGGTTTAAGCGGGAAAGCGTAACAGACAGACAGACAGACAGACAGAGTTACTTTCGCATTTATAATATTAGTTGGGATTTAGTACTTTAAGTTTAGACATAGTATTTGATATGAAACCACATGAATATATTTTCCTGTATTTCATTAACATTATGCTGAGATGTTTAATAAACAATGAAATTGTTTGAGGGATTCTCTTATTAATGATTGTATTGTCCCCGAGGACAATTGCTACGAAACAATAATAATAAACTGTCAATGAGAAAATTTATGCAAAAGCTCCCTAGCGCTTTTAAAAGTGAAGCTTTCTCACGAGTGACTCACATATGAGTCAGCTTCAAGTTGAACCGCGGACTTAACGAGAATGTCTCCGATAAAAAACGGCGCCTTTTAAATCCTACATGTACATTTTTAAATTATTGCACTGTCAGGCCCGACTCCCGCGCAGTTTGTAAAATAAAAGCGTAAATAAAAAAAAGAAAAGCGTAAAATAATCCGAGGTTACTACGCGCTGCAAATTAAATATAGGGAAGAGACAAGCACCCCCGTTTGTTTTAATGATTAGCATTACAGTGAAATTAAAATTAGTTTCTGTTTATTTAATAACAAAACTACTGGAAGTTTTGGTTTGCATTAGTTAGACTCTAGTGTAATTTCTTGTAAAGAAGTTGTATTAGCGTTGTACAGTCTCAGAATGAAAAGGTTCGTCACCTTAGTGTCGGTTTTCGCTTGCACTAGGTACTGTAAGAGTCAAACCTGCCAACATAACCGTGCAAGAAACATTGCTGCTAACATTTAAATAAATATGACGTTTGCTAACGAATAAGGTTTTGTTTGTTTATTTTTCTATCCCATCAGTGCAATGTTACAAAATGTAGTTTTTTTATTTAATAGATAATGGCAGGTTGAACCAACAAGAAGGTTTTAGTTTATCAATCATAATAATCTTCTTGACAAGTTAAATCGTCAAACAACTTTGATCTGAATAATTTTGAACTTTACTGACGAACAGTTAAAGATTATTTTCTCTAACTCGAGATTATTCTGTAACATAGTTTCAAAAGGTAATATGTGCTCGCGATTCGTTGAAGGAATCAATTTGAAAACTGACGAACCTTTTCATTCCGTGACTGTACATTAAAATAGCTCTACATTCAGATTGAATGCAAAGCACGGAGTGCGGTTTGTACTACGAAACTTTTAGTGCGTCTCTACCTAGACTTTATTTCATTCTGTCAATAATTCTTGGTCTAAAGATATAATAAGTTAACTAGCTAGTAAAACGAAGGCGCAAACTAATTAATGTTATTTCAGTCAAGTAAATATTAGGTAGAGTTTCAAGCTGTGTAAAGTAAATGGCGTTACAATCACTCCTAATAAACGCTATTTCAGTTTCCACTGCCAAATTAGTACATGTCGTTTAAATGGAGCCGAATCAATCGATAAAATGAATATGACATTTATCGAAAGGTGATCTCGATGCAATCGATTGTTTGGGTCGCGCTCCGTGTGGCGGCGTCTCTGCAATAAACTCGTTAGACGTGACGTCCATAACCGAACGCGCACGTTCCCAGCTGGTTTGATATTTTGAATTTAGAGTCGCTCCTCGCAAACATCGATTTGAAGCAGGGAAATAAAGTTGCAGTGAATAAATCAATTACGTAATAGTCAAAGTCAAAATTTCTTTATTTGTTTAGACCAATAAATAGTTCTTACAAATCGTCATACGCTCTTAAGGAGCCTCTACATGTCTCATAATCTTTTTACCCTACCAGCGCTTCGAGACCAACATTTGGCAAGTGCTGAGAAGAAGCGCCGCAACAAACTCAGTCACCACTGTCTGCCGGTTAATATAAATAAATAGAAATAGTAGTAGTAGGTACATTCGATTCAGGAGCAGTTCACTGAATTTACCATGCATTCTTGTATGGTGTATCATAAGAATGGGTATACAAGATTGCGTGGTATATTAAACAAGGTAGTGACGTGCTAATATCTAGACTTACATAATGTTTGGATAGTACTATAGCTCTAGTTCTTTACTAGTCAGTCAGCGGCAAAGGAAGGGTAACATTGACATAATAATATGACGTGACAGAGCATACAAATCTGTGGGTCTAGACAAAGTGCAAATTATAATCGCAAACCAGTCGAAAAGTGGTCGAAAAGCCCCTTTTTAGGGTTCCGTAGCCAAAATGGCAAAAACGGAACCCTTATAGTTTCGTCATGTCCGTCTGTCCGTCTGTCCGTCTGTCCGTCTGTCCGTCTGTCCGTCTGTCCGTCTGTCCGTCTGTCACAGCCGATTTACTCGGAAACTATAAGTACTACAGTGATGAAATTTGATGGGAATATGTGTTGTATGAACCGCTACAAAATTATGACACTAAATAGTAAAAAAAAGAATTGGGGGTGGGGCCCCCCATACATGTAACTGAGGGATGAAAATTTTTTTTCGATGTACATACCCGTGTGGGGTATCAATGGAAAGGTCTTTTAAAATGATATAAAGTTTTCTAAAAAACATTTTTCTTAAAGTGAACGGTTTTTGAGATATCAGCTCTCAAAGTCGTAAAAAGTATGTCCCCCCCCCTCTATTTTTATAACTACGGGGTATAAAATTCTAAAAAAAATAGAGGTGATGCATGCTAATTAACTCTTTCAACGATTTTTGGTTTGATCAAAGTATCTCTTATAGTTTTTGAGATAGGTTGATTTAACTGTAATTTTGGTTATATTTGCTGCTACGGAACCCTTTGTGCGCGAGCCCGACTCGCACTTGGCCGGTTTTTGTATGAAGTTTTGACGGATTCGATTTTCGATTCGATCAAAAAGTGCGTTTTGGCTGAAGCACATTTGAAGTCTTTATGACGTTTGACACCACAAAAACACGCAGCTAACAGCTTCCATAACTCAGGGACTCAAGACTGAATGCTAGACCGAACTTAAATATTGTTTTCACTACCTATTGCATTATTAACGGCTGAATTTCTTTTGGGATCGTAAGAATAGCTTTCGCTTTCCTTTGTATAGTTAACTGCTTGGACCCATTATCTTTCTTTTTATTTTCGACTAGGTCTTTAGATGATAAAAACGGTACAAAGAGCCCCAAACTGTCTGAAGTTAGTCGTGGCCGAGTAAAGTGGCGTTAAAGAGCTCCCGGGCGAACGTTTGCGCGACTTCGGAACTTGGAAGTGGACGCCATTGTTGGGAAGTTTTTGAGGCAGGTGTGAAGAGGAATTCACAACACCTATTTTTTGCAGTTTGATTTGATACTAACGAATGTTATTGTAGTATTATATTGTTAGTTTCATAAAAAGTAGAGACGACTAATGACGAAACTTTTGAAGATAAATGTATTTGTTGACTACCTTGTGTAAATAAAAAGACAACTTAAAGTATTTAAGAGCTGCAGCTTCCATAAAACAGCTATCTCAATAAAAAGCCTTGATAAATAAAGAACATTCTTGAAATATCATAGACATAAAAGACGTAATTTATGTTATATTACGTCAACTAATCGAAGGTAAATGTCGATGAGGCAATCATCATGATGACGTTATGTGAATACCTAAAATAGAACAGATTTATTCACAAGTATTACTAACTTGTAAGTTGTAAGTTAGTAATTTATCACTTGGAAAAATCGACTACCTAAGATGGGACTTCAATCCAGGAGCTTAAACTTTCCCAGGGCCTGTTCTGAGAGGGTAGGTTCAAGTTCCACCTATAAGCAGTTGTTTTTCTCGTAAAAATAAATTCTTAATAACTAAGTAACTTATCAGTATTATCAGAACCGCAAAGTTAAAACATTATCGGTAACGTCATTAACTTGTTTGAGCCGCGTATGTGTTATCATTTCGTTCACACGGACTTTAAAATATATCATTAAACGATACATTATGTAAGCAAAGGTTAAAAGATATTTGCACTAAAGCAATGCACCGACAAATTAAGTAGCTCAGCTGGCATTTTCTACGATTTTTTTAATTAATAAAACGTTTAGGTACTTGTGTTGGTAGAGCCATGAAAGAAAAAAAAAACCTCGATAAAAATGATATTACTGGCCAGCATTTGTTTTTATTAAACAAACTTTGAATTTCTTTTCATAAGCCCTATTTGAAATTGTGATTCGAACGGCGGCATCAAAATATTTTTTCAATTTACGAAGGCGGGCGAAGTGAGCGTTACACTGAGCTGGCTGGCGAGATGGATCGCGTCGTAAATAAGATTGCAGGGTCAAATGACTCCATTCCCTTTATTATTACTCCGGCTCCGATGGATTTTTACGAAGATCCGGGATAAAATGATAACAGAACAGGATAAGGGTGGCGTTTATCATCCAACTAGCGGTATATCTGACGTTTGGAATTGATAGTGGCGTATTTTTGCGGGCTCGGTCCAAGGAGTTTAGCGCATTGAAAATACACATAAAACAAAAAAGTTTTGTTATTACAGATTTTATTGGGATTAAAAAACATTAACGACGCAAGTATGTTTCGATTCGAATCAATACGTATTTCATTGTATGCATGGACAATAATGGACAAATGTTAAGTATAATTTCGTTACATGCGAATTTACCATTAAAATGCAGCCTTCAATAAACTTTCAGCTTTATGTGACAATTTGAAGTTCCACAGAAAAGTACTCCACTACGTCCGGCAGAATTAACAGTGAGCTTAATGAAATTGGTATTTTATCTGCGTTATTTGCTAGTTGCCGGTAGTTTATGGGTTTTAATTAAACGCTTAAAACGTTCTTCTGATATTAAATTAAGTTCATGATAGCTATAGATAGTTCAGATAGTGGTTCCATTCGGCTTGTCACGGAAATACGACATCCCGCATGTCGTCGTAAAACTATTTCGCTGTTCGCTCCCGGCAAAGGACATGATAGGTTATGTTCTTTGAGTCAAATGCTGACGAAAATGTGATAGGATTAAGATAAATAAAAGATGCAACCTAATTTTAATTTGATACTGCCTAGTATAGTGTTATTTCATAAATAAATAAACTCGAAACGCCTCTACAAAATTTAGAAAACACTGTCTTTCAAACTGTTATTCTATCTGCCATAAAAACGGTGACTGGCTGGACACACGGCATTGTTTCAGCACACACTGCCCTACGGTCGCACAGCGCAGATGTTTTAAGGCGATAGCAGTCACTCTCCAGATGAAAAAGCGACCTCATGTTTGCTCTCTCATTCATTCATTAAGCCCATGGTTTTTCCTGCTGCAGGACAAAGGCCGTACCCTTTTTTCTACCCCTAGCGGTCCGCACATGTCTTATATTTAGTTGCATCGTCCCTTTCACAGACATATTTTGATGTCACAGTCGGTAAACTACGATGTGTATGCCCCACTTGGCTCGCCACCACAAAATAAACAGTTGAGAGTACTGATATTTGAATTCGCCCAACGTTTGTAAGGTTTAAATGCTAATTTACTACTACCGACTGTACAGCAGCGGGAGGCAAATTGCCTCTCGTACTATTTGATGGACTGCGACTGGGCTATCTTTGTAGCAGTTAAATTATCGGCTTTAGTTGCATGCTCCATAATTCGTTTGATTATTTCTTAGCTGCTGCATTAAGGTCACGACTTGGTAAAACTACCAAGTCGTGACCTTAATGCAGCAGCTAGCAAGGCTAGAATCTTAACTTCAATAATAGTAGTTANGGCGGTTCAATTCCAGTCACCAAGCCGCCAGGAAAAAATCCTACCTTGCACTATTTAGACATTATGGATTGTGGGTTGCCATGGGCGGTTGGCAGTTAGGCGTCTCTATTGGAAGATTAAGCGAGTAATTTGCGAAAATACGCAACTGCGATTATGAAAGTTACAGTTTAGATGAAGCTGTATTTTAGTGATCTACTTATGTGTAATTTGTAACAAATACAATAAAGATTTGTAAGAATATTGTCGATGTAGATGTACAGTTAATTAAAAGACTTGGTAGAGCGAACACCGGTAGTTGACAAAAAATGGCGCCCAACGTAGTGTTTAAAAAGAAATCATTAAATAACACTGCACAACAAAATTGCNAAGGAAAGTTGTTGGTATTGGCTGGACAAGTCCGAGATGTAGAAGAATTAAGAACAAAACAAGGGCAGAGTTCAATAATTCACGCTCTCATCATAAGGCAAACATCTGTGCACAACAACTACTGTGACTCATTTTTGTACTACCACGTTGTATAGTTTAGTTATTTCCAAATTGTAAACGGCTATTAAAACAGCCCTATCGAAATACAGTCCACTCTTTTATTTAAGTTCCCAGTAGGACCCTTTTCATGCGATTAATTAATGATATTAAAATGTATTATGTAGAATCGCTTTGCCATTGACAGATACATCTGATGACAGAGCTAACATTATTTCTACTTTTGACCACCATGAGCGCTGCGATAGATTATGTCCCCCCCACCTAGTACTTCGCACCCAGCGAATAGTTTACCACCTTCGTGCTAGACGTGTCTTTGGTATGTAATAGTAAAAGTATTACTTGTTAATCTATAAATTTTAATACATATGTCAAAATTGATGTCAAAGTATCAGATATTTGGATAACAAATTGAGAGTATATGACGAGTAGGTATTCAAAGCGAAAGTTATTTGTTATTTTTTGGGGCTCAACGAGAAAAAGTAAAAGAAATACTATGAATAAATTCTTACCTCAGGTTAAGCTTAATAATATTATTTGCGAATTTGTGCGATGCAATAACGCCTCTTTTGTGTGAGTACAATTCAGGGTGTCAGCAAAATCTCTTTTTGAAACATAAAACATTTTCGTGAGTCATGTTCCCTTCGTGTTTTGCTCGCATAGCTGCACCTCGGTCGTAAATAACATAACCTTTGTGGCGTTACTATCGCGCGTTAAAAGGATCTCAATATATTTAGTGATATGGACGCTGACATTCATGCCCCAGATCCCTTGGTCAGATAGAACGTACCTGATCGTGATTTGTATCATCAATATACATGTCATAAAAGTGTCAAATAAATAAAAAATATGTGTGTCAACGGGCGGAGATCGTATCTGTTAGGTTCCGACTTGGCTGGGAACACAACGTGACTTGCAAAAAGAAAATAAATTATATGTTATAGCCATTTTCTATTTCCAACTATGAAGAATTTTTTTAAGATAAACATTTTCAGGAGCAATCCCATTTTATCTTTGTTATAATACCGAAAATTGGGTAATTAAACGATTTTTTTTCTTTTAAAATCGTAGTAGTATACAGGGTTAGCACTAAAAAGCAATTAGCATTATTTTACCGCATGCTATCATTGAAATTAGTAGCTCTACGACGACACGACATTTTCATTACCGATTACGACAATCGCGGTTCAATCAGTCACTGCTATCAAGCCGTATTGCATGCTAAATTAATTTGCAGTACAAACAATACGGCCAATTAGTGTAGTAACCGTCGTATTAATTCGCCTAATAAGCGACGACATATCTCGGCACGTAACAGCTATTGTAGAACTAACGATGTCGTACTCAGGTGATGTGCTTAGCGGTTTGTGCTTAACTAACGCTTTGGCAACTAACTCTGTAATGTGCACTGATCGTTGGAGATACTCGAGTTAATTTTAATTGAAAAAGGCTAAATCGATTGTTCTACTTTTACTTATTTAGTAAAGCTTTCCGCCCGCGGCTTCGCCCGCGTGGAATTTTGTCTGTCACAGAAAAACTTTATCGCGCGCGTCCCTGTTTCAAAAACCTGGATAAAAACTATCCTATGTTCTTTCCCGGGACTCAAACTATCTTTATGCCAAATTTCATCAAAATCGGTTGCGAGGTTTAAGCGGGAAAGCGTAACAGACAGACAGACAGACAGACAGAGTTACTTTCGCATTTATAATATTAGTTGGGATTGAATAGTGGGGGATAAATATATTTTGGTAATTGAATTCAGAACTATGTACCAAACTATGTACTGCAAACAGTGTTGTTTGTACTTATCAAATAAAATTTTATTACGTGATAAAGAAGGTAGACATGAACAGTCTGATTAATTTAAATAAAAAATAATGCATAGTAGGTATAATATATTTGACGCAGTTTTGTTATAATAATGCATGTCATTAATTGCTTAATTCAATTAAATAAAATAATGCTCGTGACCAAATTAAAGTTCTTTTTTTTTTTAAAACATGTATACTACCTAACCTAAGTGATAACAGCTATCATGGCAAGAAATACACAGTTTAAAAACCCGTTGACACCCTGTATACGGCCCGGAGTTCCGGGCGAGCTCAGCGCGCAGCCTCCGCGGTATCGAGCGGCCGCGCCCGGGCCACGTGCTTCATTCACCGGTGCACTACCACGTGCGGTTTGCACTTACGCGACTCTATGTAACGTACGGTAATGCACGGAAATAGAGCTTAGGATTTATATCGGTCGCTTTGTGCGGTTTGCAATTACGCGACTATTAAAAGACGATCGCGATGTGCGAAATTAAGCAGTTGGCTATTGTAGCGTTGCAATTTTGGCTGTTTTCACAAATTGATATTTCTTCTCGATATTTGTATTTAGGATACCACTAGCGACATCTATTGGCGTGATTTAGAATTAATTTGCAATAGATGGCGCTTTTTGCTCAGTCAATTCAAATATATTTTATTGAAACATTTCCTAATGTTTTTATTGTGATTATTCTATTTTTTAATAGAATATTTTCAGTGTTCAGGAGATTGTTTTCATCATGGTTTTTATTAGTATTTGCTTTTTACCTAAGCGGCGAAACGAAACGTCTTGCGATGTCGATGACTCGCAGGCTGTCAGTTGAGCTGTCANGTTTTTTTACAAAAAGACCCAAGTGTCATATTTTTTTAACCAGAGCTGATACAGACATTTTAATTACAGATTTGAAATCGTCATTAAAAATTGGACTAATATCATGTAACATAACCCAATCATCAGAAATGCTGTTGTGCAGTGTAATGATTGCGATTTATTAAAACGTAGTCAGAATCACGATTGGTATTGTTGACTAGATCAACAAAATGCTTATTGCTTATTCACATTACATGGCTCTAAGAATTAAAACACCAGACAGAAGGTGTATTTTATATGCAGGTTATTTTAGACTTGTATGTTAAAATCTCGCTGTGATTTTAATTAAAATTTTCCTTACACACACATGAAAACATAATATGTATTAACTAGCGGCCGCCCGCGACTTCGTGCGCGTGGATCTCGTTTTACCCCCCCCTTCATCTATCTTACGCGGTTCAGATTTTTTCATACAAATGTTTTTTGCCGCTAACTCCCGTTCCCGTGAGAATTTTGCAACATCCTGTTGTAACTAAGCCTTAAGTTTACTAAGGTACCTGCATGCCAAATTTCAAGAGTCTATCTTACGCGGTTTAGATTTTTTCATACAAATTTTTTTTCCCGCNACAGATTTATTATAAGTATAGATAACGCAGCCACTTACGTCATTAAATGCTTTGTTGACGTCATCTGTACCGTAAACTTCCTTTTTAAAGCACCTTCAGACTGTCGCGATTGTTCGCGCTCGCTGCGCATGCGCGGAGTGGCTAATTAATTTTAACGCGTCCGATAAAATATTAGCTGGATCTTAATTAGGGTTTAGGAAGGCTCGCGTGGATGCTGTGAAATCGTAATGGGGCAACGAACTACACAAAAAGAAGGGGTTTTGTATTATGGAATTATGTAAAAAAATAAGCTAAAAAACAGGGGTTTGTATTATGTAAACATTGCCTGTGCTTTAGGGATTTACATTACATTTGTTTTTTTATGTTTCAACTATGTTTTATAATGTTTTTCTAAGTAAGTTAATTGTAATTCTTGGTGAGAATTGAGAAATAAAGTTTTTCTTAAACCGTATTTGTATGATCATTTAAACATTATTTCACAATAAATACATATACAGTTTTATAAAAGGTGGCAGAAATGTGCCAGATCTTTGGCTTTTGGCAATAAGGGCTACCCTGAATTTTGCCTGGTTACTATGGTTATCATTGGGGGAGGCCTATGTTCAGCAGTGGACGTCCTGTAACTGAAATCATTATGATAAGGATGTCCCTGAATATAATTATTAAAAAATATTTTATTAATATTCTAACAATTTAAATCCCCAGTTCTTTAGTATCTGCCGTAATGTAACTACGATGTGTCGTGGCCCATGAGTCGTGAGGTCCTCGGGATGTTGAATTTAATTTGCGTACTAGGGCACCGACTCCCGCCCACCGCAATCATGCACTAGTCGCAGACAAAGTTATTATTCTGGACTGTTTCAGAAAGTTCTGGTAAGTCAGAATTAATGGGACCTGACAATGAACACTAGGCTGTACGGTTTCGTGCCGTTGCCTGTGGAACCAATAAAAAGAGCCAAGGAAACGACGAGAGGGAATTCAGGACATTAGTATCTGTTACGAGCAGACAATTTAAGACTGTCAGTGTGTATTAAAACCCAAGGTTGTCTTTTTGGACGGTCTAGCTAGAGTCTATCTCTAGAGTAACGGTTTAGCTAAGCAAGTTACTGTACTTAATCAAAATATAATACTTGAATGTGGACAATTTACCGAATTATTTGGAGTATATTATTATGTTTATGATTGTTTCGTTTGTACTTATTTACATGAAAAGTGTCACGTTTTTACTTGGGAATAACGTAATTGAAGCAGTTAGTAAAAATAACACGACAGTTGTTAATTAACTTGCATTGCTTGTTTTGTAGAGCTTAACAAGTAACAAAACTCTGTCAACTTTGTTTAGTTTAAAAGCTTAAAGACAAACACTCAGTTTGTCTTCTTAATCAAAACAGGGGTTCAAGTTGTAGTTAGTGTAATCCTTTCATTTGGATTTTAAAATGTTTACATCTAAGGAATCTTTATAAATGTTTAAGATATAAATAAAGGTATAAATGTAAGTAAATGAAATGGAATTTCCAAAATGAGCATAAAAGACTCAGATGTTTTGCAACTCGACCAAAAGTGCAATATGACTGCCACACAGATATGACCGCATGGGCAATAATAATGTCGTTCACCCATCAGCTGGTGGCAACCGGCACTTTGCCGTTGGATAACAGAGAGGATGTATTTTAGCGAAAAGTCCAGTCTCACAGCGAAATGAACTGTTTTTTTTATTATTTTTATGCATAACAAGGCAGTTATTTGACCACAATCGCACCTGATATTAAGTGGGATGCAGTCTAGGATGGTACATATCTGCCCTGTAAGTGCCTATTCACTCTCGCCTTGAAAAGGCCCGGATTATAGTCTTCGGAAAAGACAGCAGCAGGCACCGAGTTTCCGTCCCTAGCTGTTCGCAACATAAAAGAGTCATCGAAACGCTTAGTGCGAGCTGGTGGAATGTCAACAATATAGGGGAAGTACGCTAACCTGCGTCTGGTTCCCCGATGTTGGAAGGGGGCTGGTGGTTTAATTGTTGTTTGTCCTATTAAACTGCCTGCCGAAGCTGATACCTTCTCTGAAGACAATGCTGGGGCGTCTTTTAGGCACTCTCTCTCTACTTTTACTGGTTTGTATAATATTCAGCAACCTAAAATGCATTTATTTTTATCATCTCATCAGAAATACAAAAATACATCTGATGCTGTTTAAAAATAGCTTCTCTGTTAAGCGTTCTTTTTGTAATTTTGCAACTCATATTTTATTCGTCTTGCCGCCCGCTCCTCCATCTAATTCCCCTTCTTTATTTGCAGTGCTCATTGTAGACGCTTTAGAGACAGCTCACAAGACACGGCCCAGTCATGATAATTATTATTGATAATTAATTATCCTTTCGAACCCTGGCTATGCACATTATTATTGTGGGACCTATGCCTGCCGAAGGCGAAACCTTTTGCTGGGGCGTCTTTTAGGCAACGAATTGACACTTACTGGGGTATTATAATCCTATTCAGCTACCTAAAATGCATTTTTTTTATCATCAGGAGGGACTTGAAGTGGTCCGTACCGCTACATCTGATGCCGTTTAAAAAATACTATCTCTCATTCTAATTTTGCAACTCATATTTTATTCGTCTTGCCGCCCGCTCCTCCATCTAATTCCCCTTCTTTATTTGCAGTGCTCATTGTAGACGCTTTAGAGACAGCTCACAAGACATGGCCCAATCTAGTTGATTCAATTGTGCTACCTTGAGAACACATTACAATTTTATTGGTGACTTCCCAAGAGTCTGATGTTGCCAACTTCATTTCATTTGAAACCTTATCTTTATCGAAGGAGTCTTGAATTAATCTAGAGTTTTACTTTTGCCTTCGTTGGTACACTGGGTGGTGCCTTTACATTACTTTAAAATATTTTAGGTAGGTAATACATAACAAACTAGATAATATGATCCTATTTTTAAATTCCGTAAGCTTTGATAAGACTAATTTCATCGATTATTTAGAAATATATTAATTTAGAAATTAATAAATGAAATTATGCCGTTTATTCACGAAAATGGACCGGATTAAGAAATACATAATATCAAGATCATCATCATCATCATCATTTCAGCCATAGGACGTCCACTGCTGAACATAGGCCAATATCAAGATACTAAGGTTCAATTTCCCCAGTTCTTAACTTAGTTTACAATAACGTTTTATGAGTGTTTAAAGTTTATCGCTGCCTTTGGCACAATGTTGCCGATATAACAAAACGATTGCAATGCCCCACTTCCCAATACATTGTCACATTGTCAGTAGTTGCATCACCTTAGGTATTCTAGAATGTCTAGCCTAGTGAGACAATCTGAAAGTGATTACTTACCTATTAAAAGTTACGTAATGACATCGCTATTTCAATTCAAATGTTTAAAGTTAGATTTTTGTGTTGCATTATTAAACCACAAGTCTCGATGGATAATGTCCTTTCTGTCATGGAATGTAATTTGATGAGTCCATTTTCTATTGTTAGTTCAAAAATACATTTATTACGACTCTACTCTATCTCCATTTTAATTTAGTTAGGAATTCGTTTAAAGAACTAATTACATAAGCAGTATGCTATGCTGTGCGTCACCTAGTATTTTGACCATAAGACGGTAAAATAGCATTATATTTAAACGACTCTATCGTTCCTATGAAAACTGTCTCTGTACACTCAATATTATCCTGCTGAAACTAGCTTATATTATATTAATCTTGGAGCCCTGTCCTGTATAACGTTGTCATGGTTTTATTAAATTCTCACTGCAGTCCGGCCAGCCCCTAGGGGGGTAATACGCCATATCATTAGTTCGCGGGGGACGGGCATCGTTATACAGGGTGGAAGTCGAAACTATGCTTGGGTAATAATGGCTGCTCTATTTTTAGAAGTTTACGACTTACTATAGTTTTTTTCAGAAAAGTTGCAGAGAAGTTTAATTAAGATCTTAATGGTGGTGTAAGAACCAAACGTTGAGGCCTGTGTAATGATTTAACAGATTTTAATT
Source organism: Ostrinia furnacalis (assembly GCF_004193835.3). Lineage (NCBI taxonomy): Eukaryota > Metazoa > Arthropoda > Insecta > Lepidoptera > Crambidae > Ostrinia > Ostrinia furnacalis. Next base: position 2,319 of record NW_021133405.1, on the reverse strand, counting down.
ACTGGTTATTATTTGTTACAGGTACATTTGACTTCGTGATCGCTTCGCTGTCTACCGAAATATGGTAAAAAAACAAACTGTTTTATTCAAATGAAAACGTTAATGTTTGTCATCGTCTATCCTAGATTTAACACGTAGCTCTAGATACTCGTAGTCAAAGCCATGTGTAGAGAAATGTACCAAAATACTCGTACATCTCTTAACTAAACAGAACACAGCTAATTTTCGTAGTTTCATCTCCGTATCGAACTTCTGTAACGGGACAATTTTTTTTTTACTGTCTGTTTTTTGAAACCTTACTCAGTAACACTAAGTACCNAAAATTAAGATAAATTAAACGAAACAAAAAAAAAAACAGTACAAAATTAATAATTAAAAGTCTGAACATAATATTAATTACTTCTTGGTGTTGAGCTACACCGCGTTTATAAGGTGTACCTTAATTGTAATTGCCTCGCTCTATATTACATGGTTTCATTATCAATACGTGGATTACGTAGTGGGATGTGTTACCACATAAATAATACATAAGTCTAGTAGATAAGTTAATTTTTGTAACACATTTGTTTGTAATTCCTAAAATAAATAAATAAATAAATAAATAAATAAATAGACAACTGGAGCACGAGAATTCGCGTCGCTCCGTTGTACGCGAGTTTTTGTTTCGCCAGTCACCGGCCCTTTTTGTGTGCAGCGCCCGGAATGGGCGTGAAAAATGAATTCCTGGCGCCGTGTCTATGTTTTCGCTGTCATGAACTTGGGAAAAAGGTTGATCTGTCTGTATTTCGATGAAGTGGCTGTGTAAATGCCGCTGTATGAGCAGTAGAAGAACGAAGTAAATCGAACAGTTGGTTCAAAGTCAAAGTCAAAATTTCTTTATTTGTTTAGACTAATAAATAGTTCTTACAAATCGTTATTTTGCTCTTAAGGAGCCTCTACATGTCTCATAATCTTTTTACCCTACCAGCGCTTCGAGACCAACATTTGGCAAGTGCTGAGAAGAAGCGCCGCAACAAACTCAGTCACCACTGTCAAAGTATGATACTTTTTGAACCAACTGTTCGATTTACTTGCTTGTGTGAAATTAATTATCTTCTTATTCTGACGTATTTATTATTTGTTACATCTTTTTATCAAGTAGGATATCTATGTATTTTCTCTGCTTGACCTATGATTGACTGGTAGAAAAAGCCACTTGGCATCAAGTCCGCTACTGTACTTATGTGCAATAAGTTTAAATAAATAACACCCGTATTCACAAACGATACTTGCTTAAGTGAAGCGGCAAATCGAACGCACAGCGTTGAATAGAGTTCTGTGAATAGTTCGTGTGTGACAGTGTGAGTCCATGCGCACTGTAGTAATGTTTGTGAGTACGGACGTACTTACATATCTCTTTCTTAAGAAACGTTTTTCTTGCCCTTATGTTTGTTTACCATTAGTTTCTCTTCACTACCCCATTCTTCTCTCTTCATATACATATAGCTCTAATAACCATGTAAATTATTTTAATCATCACCAGTTTAATTTGATAATAGTAGTACGAGTACATCCATCACGTAGTCCCACTAACCCAGTATTGGACAATATTGATTGCGAGCGCGGGATGTGGTGTGCGGAAACACCTCGCCTCCACGGATATTGGCTGTGGTGAGGTCTGCCTACAACCTATGTACACACTGCATGCTGCAAATGTTGTTCCTTTTTTAAACTTTCCTGGTCTGTTGGCTGGTAGAGTTGCCAAGGAATATGCCTTTATCGATGAAAATAGAGTTAGACACTTCTACCGGTGATAAAATGATAAGGCAACGTCGTTTTCTTATTAGAAAGAGAATTTTCGTATTTGTACGACTACGATAAACAATAACTTCTATAAGTTATTTCTTTATATGCCTATGCATTAGGTATAGATTTTATATAAAGAAATAGAAAATTACACTTGACGTGTCCCCAACCAATCATTCATTTCATTTTGTGAGAGGCTTTTCAATATTATTAATTTTCGTCAAATAAAAAGAGCGTTGAAGAGTGGCCCTACTTATCTCCACCGAATACTTATAAGAGTACTGAAAATGTTAGTTCCTATTTTGGCTCTTTTTACGTGACGCCAAGTATAATGCCATGCTTATACCGTTCTGCAACAAGGATGCATTTTAAGTATTTTTTATGCCCCAGTTTACAATTTGGCAGCTCCATAAATACCATACAATAGAATAACAGAATTACCTTGACTTTGACTCATATGCTGGAGCTATTTCATCCAGCTTTACGGTTCCCCCGGCAACTGCAGTTCCAACTTCGGTTAGTTCATTCAGGGAC
>NW_021133404.1:0-2298 GCF_004193835.3 Ostrinia furnacalis | reverse complement strand
AAAAATCGAAATGATCCTCATTCTAATATAATACCTACGCATAGAAATTACAAGACATTATAGAATTAGGAATTTATTTTTATTACAAAAACGTTTGATTTAGGGCTTAAACACGCTAGCGCTATCTGTGAAACTATTAAGGTTAGTGGTGGTATGAATTTCCTTAAATGCGCTCACCAGTTGGCGCCACTAGAGAGTGATAGTACCTCCTTACTCGAAAGTAGGGATGATATGGATATGTAGTTTCGGTTATGGATACGGTTACGGATATAGGAATAATATTATACCGGTTTCGGTTACGGTTACGAATATTTTTATTTCGGATATCCGAAAGTTTCGGTTACGGTTACGGATATCTGTGCTTTAGAATGCAATTTGCAATAGTTGTCCAACACGGTTCGTTCATGGCCGCACACTTTACATCGAATAAAAAAATAAAAATTGATACTAGATGGCATTATAAACTATTACAAAGGTAAATCAGGCTGTTATGCCTTTACATATAATACTATACAAAAAACAATTTAAACTGCCTACATCCTAAACTTTTGAATCGGTTACGGTTACGGTTACGGATATTTTTTTATTTCGGATATCAATAACATCCCTGCTGCAAACGCGTAGTCCTCCCGCTTCAGCGGTCACCAGTTGGCGCCATTAGAATAGCCACAAGCAAATGACAGGACCTTACTAGCCAGTGGCGCCAACTGGTGGACAACAAGGAAACCCAAACACATCATTTTACACAGCAGTGATGTAGATGTTGTTAAGGAACATAATAATTTAATACAATGAGCAATAATTTTCATATCTTACATTTTAGTAAGCTTTACATCTTTGTACATCATTGTAAGCTTTAAGCATTATCCATTATGGTACATTCTACAAAAATAAGTATCATTGCCATTTTTTTTAAGAACATTTTGTACTACATAATATTATGTCACACTTTAGTGGATGGACAACAAGTCGTCAAAAGTCGTACTAGTTACAACTCTTGACAACAAAACTTTACCAATTAAGACAGAAAAAGATGTTGAAATTGGCGTCAAGCAATAAAGGACCTTAAAGCGTTGGCATAACGATAATGTTTCGTCGACCTCTTGCCAGATATAAGTTTTCGTTAACTTAGTCGACTCTTCCTGAAATATGCACCGTGTGCCCATCGCATAAAGTCTTTATTTGACTGTGTTTTTTGAATATTAGAACAAAAACGTTGAGTCGCTTTTTTGAGCGTATGCACAATAAGCAATTATTCTTAAGTCCTTTTAAACTTTCCTTGGAATATAATAGGATTCTGTATCTGTCAGTCAAAGAAGAACGGTCACGCCCCATACAAAAAAAAACCCACACCCGACAGAAACGAGACATATCTCAGTTTTTTTGTCATGTCTTAATTAGTTCAATGGACAACACGCATAAGTTGTAATATTAAGTTAAATTATGACTTAATTTAAAGTTTAGATCACACACATTACACTAGTTTTTATTTCACCTCAATCCATCCTGTATTACCGGAGATAGAGCCTCCAGAAGTTTACGGACTTTTTAAAATTTTCAAATATTTCCAATATTCGCGCGTGACGTCACAACATGATTTTGCAGCCCCCGCACGTTAACCCATTTACCACTTTTTGTCTTTTTCCAACTAAAATAAAATTTTACCTAACTGACAACTGTTGTTAGTTGTCATCGTTCAATCACATTTCAAACTAGGCGCTATAAAAGTAACCATTATTATGCCACCTATTGCCAATTTTGTGCACTATGAAGCCATTTTTACATTTATGCACTTAAATATAATTTTTCTGGAAAAATAACCAAGTTTGTGTCTCTGTGTTCAATAACAAGTAAATAGTCCGGTTATTTGTTAATTTTACTTGGAAAGTTTTCCGGAATTTTTGAAAATTGGTGAATAAATAGATTTCGCTATGTTCTTTCCGAATTTTGTGACCTCGTTTATAGCAGCGAGCGCGCCCGCCTTATTGAAAAAAATACACCTTAAAAAAGGTTTTTGATAACTACTTTTTTCATTTTATAATTTTTGGGACATAGACAAGCTAAGAAGCTTTGATAAATGTGATAAATTTCATGTAATGTAAGTTAAATAGATTTAGAGTTGTGAAACAGTCAAATTAATGTACCTGCTAAATTGCGAGTTTTTTTTTCTTTGATCATGGCAGGAAACGCTGCCGGGTGTCCTAAATATGCTGAAGTATAAAAAAATTCGCGTTGCTGAAGTATACATTTCTTTTTGTCTTGTTTGTTTCTACATTACATAATTGTATCCTACTATTA
>NW_021133403.1:0-1167 GCF_004193835.3 Ostrinia furnacalis | reverse complement strand
TTCTAACATGTTAAGTTTTCTATGGCAAAGTTTCAATTAAATTGTTTAAATTTTAGAGGTAGAAAATATTGTTCAAGCAAGCGACGGTATGTCTATGGATAATCACAAAAAGTTACGTATTTTTTTCGCGGAGCAACGATCGACCTATCTCACCTCCCCAATGGTCGAAGCGCGACTGACGTTAACCGAATAGAACGCTGTGATTGGTTGCTGGTGTTCGGTTTAACGGCAATCTTGTATTATTACTAAAAATTTTAGGTACCTAAAATCGTGTGACCAAAGTATTTCGCTTTCTCAATTCAAAATAATTATAAGAAGATATTTTTTTGACTATTGTGTGGAAAGTATATTTAATAACGATGATTTTAGTATACGCTACACACAAATTGAATGAAAATTGTGAATGCAGTAACCAAATGTTTCATTGCAACCGAAGGTGTGACACGATGAGAACGCGAAAAATGACCCCGTTTTTTATCGTTTCATGTGATTTTTTCATATTATTTTTGCTTCTATTACGATAAAATTTATTTTGTATGTAGCTAAATAGATATTTTATCATCTGGTTTCAAAGTTATTGTTCTAGCTTATACCGTTTATAAACTATTATTGTGTGACCATCAAATTTGAGTGTAAATGAGAAGTACCCATAACAATGCAATGTTATGGTACCATTGAACTTGTCTGATGATGGAGTCTTGAGGTGGCCATAGGAACTAAATGAAACGGCGGCATCGCATCGAATTTGGGTTCGTTGTATTTGTCTTTTCGAGCACTTTAGTACTAGATGATGTTCAGGGTCATAATGATGGAGTCAGGAGGTGGCCATAGGAATTCCTAAACGAAACGGTGGAAACTTATCGAGTTTGGGTTTGCTGGATTTGTCTTTTCGAGCACTTTAGTGCTAAATTGTATTGTAATTGAACCAAGGCTCTGAGATTGAGATACTACTAAAAAGTGTAAAATAAAATTATAATAATTAAAAAACTGTTTTAAAAACAAGCTTTTATTCTGAAATGCAGTTGTACTAAAACGAAAAAAATAATTGTACTTATGCAAGGTTCAAATAATTTCGAAAGCTTGTAGCGCAAACATATAAGAGGAATAAATTCCATGCGCGATACAAGCTTTCGAAATTATTTGAACTTTATATACAATTATTTTTTT
>NW_021133402.1:0-14639 GCF_004193835.3 Ostrinia furnacalis | reverse complement strand
AAGGTCAGAAATTGTGTTCCACGGATTTCTCTCTACACCGTCGTTAAGGCATTCATTGACTGGACTATTTTGTGACCTCGATTATAGCCGCGCCTTATTGAAAAAAATCCGCCTTAAAAAGGTTTTTGACAACTACTTTTTTCATTTTATCATTTTTGGGACATAGACAAGCTAAGAAGCTTTGATAAAATTAAATGTGATAAATTTCATGTAATGTAAGTTAAATAGATTTAGAGTTGTGAAACAGTCAAATTAATGTACCTGCTAAATTGCTTGCGTTCTTTTTTCTTTGATCATGGCAGGACACGCTGCCGGGTGTCCTAAATATGCTGAAGTAAATTACCCTTTCGAATTCAAGACAGTGCAGTTTCCCATCAGTCTGCTTCGTAATGACTATAAACAAAGCTCAAAGTCAAACTCTAGGGACCTCTGCTTAAACTCCCATGAGTGCACAGAGGTACGCAGGTAACCGCGTGTGATGCTTATAGCAATTTTCGATAGGTACAGAACCCCGTACATACGTCATACATATTATAGAAAGAAAACACCCAGACCAATACAAACAAATATGTTTCTGCAATATTAGTATGATATTTTTATTTATTAATAAACAAAGAGACTAAACAAAATTGATGCGTACCTATACTGATTAATGTTATTAACCACATGCAAAGCTTCGTGAATTGCAACAACTATAATTAAATTTATTATCCAAGCTCTAAATAATCGCTACTAAGAGTAACTTATCATAAAAAAAATCCAATCGCTCAAGCTCCCAAGGGCCTACCGATAGGTCGGGTGACGTAATCTTGAAATTCTTTAAGCCGGCGCAGAACTTCCAGAAGGTTGGGCGACGCCACGGCCACTTTGAACCGTGTTTACTTCTGCAATTATATTTTATATTTATTCGATTCTAGAATATATTCCCAAAAACTCTGAAAGGTGTTTTAATTTGTATCACTTGGATATGATTTGTATTAGAAAGTGTTGTGAGTGTGACGCTTGAAGGGAAGGAAGAACCTAACCTAACCAACTGCGTATTTCTATACTGTGTAGCTGGAAATTGTGGCGGGAGCTCTTTGACGCGCTGTTTTCGGCGAAGAATTGCGCGCGCAGATTTTGACAATGCGAAATACCTACTTTAGAAGAAATACCAAGCCTTAACTACTAAGGAGTGGTTGTTTCCAGCAGATGCATCACATTGGTAAGCTGTATGTATAGAATTAGTAGAGAATTTCTAAGAATTTGTTGGTGGCAGAAAGGATGAGAGAGCTTTCAGTATTATCTTGTACATAAAAACAGCAGAGAAGTGAGAGCTTCGCCTACATCTCAATGACCGTTAGTATCCGAGTCACTCTAGGAGGCTGGATCATTAAGGGCTTCCAAAACTGGATATTGGTGGGTGATTAAAGTTGTTTCCACATCAACCAGATAGTTTTGATAGTTCCAACTCCTTGCTAGACATTGTTTTAGGGTACCTGCCAAAGCCATGATGACCCAAACTTCAATATTCACCAACATTATATCCTATATTGGGAGCATACGCTGACAAACTTTCAGCTTTTGTAAAATGACGTAGGTCTGGTGTTCACTAGCTCTTAGTCTATGAGTGAAATCGTAGATGTTCATGAGAAATAGTTCTTCAGAAACGTGGTGACTGGTTTAGTGATTGATTTATTGTAGAAAACAGTGAAATAATCCTGACACTGACACACAAAAGATATCCAGTGTCATCCAAAATCGGTTTCGTTTGACAGCTCGTGGTTGTTGCTCTATCCCGAAAGAATAACCCACCACCACCCATGGTTCTTCCTGCCTCACGGCGTACGAACCGAATCTCGGGAGAGCGCGCGGGTACTTGCTCTGGGCTCATTTCCCCGGGCGCTTTGCTTGACTCCCTACAAATTTCTCTGATCCATGTCCCTTCTCATAGTCAATCCTCCCCCTTCTGGGGCTTGACACCACAAATACGGTACTTCGCGTCGGGCTGCTATCGTTGATAAATGTCATCACTTCTTCTCATAACTTCGCCTGATTGTGTGCCAGGAGTGCGCGAACTCGCGCAGCGCGATCCAGTTACTGCGACTACTCGTGAGGTCCTGGTGATAAACAGGTCCTTGCTTGGCTCTCCGTATCACATCCTGCATCATTCCGAAGGGATATTAACTTTATGGTCTTACCTCAAGTCTGCTGAATATCTCTGGCAGCTTGGTGAGCGCGTGTTCCTTGTAGACGAACTCCTCCCCGCTGAGGTCCCCGAAGCGCGCGCCGTAGAACGACACGCGGAAATACGTGCCGAAGACGCGCTTGCCGTGCAAATGACGTAGCTCTGGCGTTCACCAGCTCTTAGTCTATTTCGTTTGACAGCTCGTGGTTGTTGCTCTATTCGTGCCGAACACGCGCTTGCCGTGCAAATGCTCGTCCCAAATATAGCTTGCTCTACCACCACTTCGGGACAACATATGGGCTGGTGCTGAGAAGTGGCAGAAGAAACTCGTTGACGGTCTCGTACATGCCAGCCGTCATCAGTTGCTGGCCTGTGTCTGTGGCTGCCTGTGTCTGTGGCTGGCTGCGTCTGTGGCTGGCTGCGTCTGTGGCTGCCTGCATCTGTGGCTGGCTGTGTCTGTGGCTGGCTGAGTCTGTGGCTGGCTGAGTCTGTGGCTGGCTGTGTCTGTGGCTGCCTGTGTCTGTGGCTGCCTGTGTTTGTGTCTGTGGCTGGCTGTGTTTGTGGCTGCCTGTGTCTTTTTTGTCACTTTCTAAGTTTTGAATTTTATGGAATTGGGAAAGAAGTACCGAGTTTGAAGCGTTCATGAGCAGACATTGCAGTTGAATATTCAAATTTTGAATTTGTTTATTGATGAATAATAAAATAAATCCTAGTAGCTCGATTGATGGTTTCATTTAATTTATTTAAACCAGGTTACCTTTAATAATATTTTTCGTTCATTTATGAAAATATCAAATTAGCCCGTAATCCTGAATCCTGATACATAAATTTAGCCTATTAATTTAACACATGTACGACTGTACTCAGTGTTGCACTATCAAATGCAATTGAAGCGCCTCTATGCCAGGGTTTTTATGTTCCTGGTCAGGCTATACTGTATTTATTATATTTCTATAAAAACTGAACTGTCATTGTAAACCCATGTCACTGTAACACAGATCCAATACTACGCAGTTGAAATAGCTTAGTAGGGAATTTATAATATGATTTTACGCAGACTAAGGCTGGGTTGCACCATCTCATTTTAACTTTGACAAACGTCAAAAGTCTGTCAAATTCCATACAAAATACACCGGTTATCGCTACAGTTACGTTCAAAGTTAGGTGGTGTCTTTCGGGTGTCATCGACTTGCCAGCGCCCGAGCAGCGTCGACTAGTTGAAGACGTTCGAAAGACGGTAGTGTAAGGGAGGCCTTTGAAGTCTCACATCGGATGTATACATTTTTGATAGAAAATAGCCTATATTGCAACGAGATAAGACGCAAGTGCAGAAAAGTTCTCGAGTGGCGACCACGGGCCGGAAGACGACGAATCGACGAATTTTGAACGATTGAAGGATCGACGATCTGGTGAAGGTCGCCGGTAGAACCTAATTGCGGGCAGCGCAGGGCTGGTTGTTATGGAAATCCTTGAGGGAGGCCTTTGTCCAGCAGTGGATAAGTGGACGGCATTTGGCTGAAACGAACGAAGACGCTTTGATGTGCTGTCGTCCGTACCTATGTGGGAGGGTAAAAGAAAGCTACTTGTGTCTGCAGCTGCCTGTGTCTGTAGCCACCTGTGTCTGTGGCCGCCTGTGTCTGTGGCCGCCTGTGTCTGTGGCCGCCTGTGTCTGTAGCTACCTGTGTATGTTGGCGAGCTTCTTGTAGTCGCGCAGCTGCTCGGCGATGGGGATGAGCACCTTGTACACCTCGTTGACGGTCTCGTACATGCCCGCCGTCATCAGCTCGCTGGCCGCGTGCTCCAGTAGAGCCTGGAGCAATCATATAAACATTATAAGATTTAAAACTTTCGCGTTCCATTTCAATTAAAATAGTAAGACACGGGTTTTAACGAAACGTCAAGCCATGAGTACATAATGTAACTCATTAATAAACGTCGCGTTAAGACCCGTGTCTTACTATTTCACATAAACATTATTATTTGATCTGCAAAAGCTACTGTGAACTGGTTGAACCAAAGAGCAAAAAGCGTTAACTCCTTTTGAAGAACAAAAGATAATACAAAAAAAAGATAAATTCCTCAGCCTTAAATATGATTGGTAAAATAGGAGCCTTTATTATCAGCCTAAAACTAACCATCTGTAGTTTAAAAAATGGAGAGAAGAGGGCGTTGCAAATCAGGTGCAAATACGCACACGTAAGATACGTACTTGCTTGGATGTCAGTGAAGAGCAAAAGAAGGATGGTGGATCTTCCAAAAGAGACAAAAGCTTTCCTAACCTGCAGGTCCTGATGCGTCAGCTGATAGTGGTGTAAAGCATCAGCGCAACTCTCATCCAACGCGTTGCATGTAACTTTCTCGAGTAGAGCCGCATCGCGCCTATTCATCACCCTAAAAGGATCTTCTTACTTGCAGCTTCTGATGATTGAGGTGGTGGTGCAAAGCATCAGCACAGCTCACGTTAAGCGCGTGTGTACGTGGGATACCTAGAGGAACTTATAGAGGATTTTGGATGTCAAAAGGAGAGGAAATTTCTTCTCACCTGTAGTTCCTGATGTGTAAGGTGATGATGTAGAGCATCAGCGCAACTCTCATCCAGCGCGTTGTGCGTGACCTTTTCAAGGAGGGCCGCGCCGCACGGTGGATCGAGCCCATACAAGGTGTTGGACATGGTGCTTTAAATGCAACTACTTAAAACAAGATTGATTTGCATATAAATTGAAAGATGAGACTTCATTCTATCAAATATCACTAATATCAAGTCATGATCTACTATCATAGTTATGTGATGCGACCGTAAAGTGAACAAAGTCAAAATCATGGATTTTCTGACTTCTGTTTGTATTGTCAATTTATCCAATTTCGTTCACTGGTTTTTTGTTATTACTTATGTATTAGCTTATACCTTTATCTTAATCTGTGTGTTAAAATGAGTGCCTAAAAAACTTCTAGCTTGGCTATTTTGACGTATTTTTAAAAGGTATTTTTTTAAATGAAAACTGCGTGTTTTAGTTGACATCTTGGGCGATCTTTAACAAACCATGAATGAGAGATGATAGATGACAACGTGGGCGATATTATTACTCAGTTTTTAGACCCTTATTTTTCCCATATTTTCGAGAAAATCACAAAAAACTAAATAAAAGCGCCTCATTTTTCCGCATAGCAAAATTAACTTAGGTAAAATTCGTTACACTAAAATAATGTCAGGTAAACCAAAGATGTTTATTTTGGTTTATAAAAAAAAAGTTATTTTAACACTTTATTCACCTGATAATATAATCAATGAAAAGTTGTTTCTTACCGATTCACTTAAACACTTTCACATTTCGTGCACACTGGGTCCTGACGGCGTTGGCAGTTGAAGCACACGCGAGGCTCCCGGGTCGGTCGTCGAAGGGACGGGAGGCGACAGGATCGCCTTAAGTTTTGCGCCAAAATCTCGTTACGGATCCAGCCGTGGTGGCACCTCTTGTATATCAAGTACAGTCCAAATAGTGCAGCAATCGCCAGCATGGTGCATATCAGCGTCAGCACGATACTTATATTGGAAATGTGATATTCTGTAGCATTTGACCCTGAGGAATTTTGGGTCAAAAACACCTCGTCTTTTTCTATATTAGACCGGCACATTTTCACTGAATTTACTTGATTTACTTCACTTTTTACTAATAATAATCGTTCTTTATGTTTCGCCCGACCGAACTCCGGCAGACCTCCAAAAATGGCAGGGTCGCCATGTAAGGATGGGAGCTCGGGAGCATAAAGTAAACAACTTCTTCTTAGCTATCTCAGTTTATTAATGAATGATTAAATAGGGATAATCGATATTTATACATACTAATACTGTTACATGTTACACACACACACTACACTAGTGAGTAAGATGGTGGTGCAGAAGAGCATTAGTGCAGTTTTCGTCGAGTACGTGCACTTTGGGTACGTACTGGCTTGGAAGATGAGAGACTATAGATGAAATAGCAAAAGAAGAATAGCAGGTCAAAGTAAGGGCTCCTGCAAACGACGCCGCCGCCGCGCCGTCGCCGCGCCTTTGCACTGTTCATACGCACCGAGTAAAACCGCCGCCGCGCCGCCACCGCGCCATCAAAGCATAATTTCGCCCGCGGCGCGGCAGCGGTGTTCACGCGGCGCGTATCAACAGTAGCGGCGTCGTGTGCAGGAGCGCTAAAAGTGCCGCTCACCTGTAACTCCTGATGTGTAAGATGGTGGTGCAAAGCATCAGCACAGCTTTCATCGAGCGCGTTGTGCGTGACTTTCTCCAGCAGGGCCGTACCGCGCCCAGCCGCTCATCTCTGCTCCGCCACCATAAAGGAGCAAAGTAGGAAGAGAGAGTAGTGGAGTCTTGTAAAGTACTTACCTGGAGCTCCTGGTGCGTAAGGTGGTGGTGCAATGCAATGAGCAAACATCAGCACAACTCTCATCCAGCGCGTTGTGCGTGACTTTCTCTAGCAAGGCAGCACCGCGCCTAACCTACAAAGGAGCAAAAGAAAGAAGGACAGAGAGCTTGGGCTCGTGAAGAGTACCGCTCACCTGTAACTCCTGATGTGTAAGATGGTGGTGCAAAGCATCAGCACAGCTTTCATCAAGCGCGTTGTGCGTGCCCGCGCACGTTTGCTTCGCCTCCATACAGAAGCAAAGTAAGAAGAGATCGAGAGTAGTGGAGTCTTAGAAAGTACTTACTTAGAGCTCCTAGTGAGTAAGATGGTGGTGCAGAAGAGCATTAGTGCAGTTTTCGTCGAGTACGTGCACTTTGGGTACGTACTTGCTCGGACGTTGGTAGACTAGTATAATAAGACCGCTCACCTGCAACTCCTGATGCGTAAGATGGTGGTGCAAGGCATCAGTACAACTCTCATCCAGCGTGTTGTGCGTGACTTTCTTCAACAAAGCCGCGCCGCGCCCGCCCATGCACGTTTGGTCCACAACCATAACCACCAGTGAGTGGGGCAAAAGAAAAATAGTGTGGGTACAGAGAGCGTGGGCTCCTGGAAAATTCTTGCCTCCTGGTATGTGAGGAGGTGAAAATTGAACATCATCCTAAAAGATCTTCTCACCTGCAGCTCCTGATGTGTAAGATGGTGGTGCAAAGCATCAGCACAACTCTCATCCAGCGCGTTGTGCGTGACTTTCTCGAGCAGAGCCGCACCGCGCCTATTCATCACCCTAAAAGGATCTTCTTACTTGCAACTTCTGATGATTGAGGTGGTGGTGCAGAGAATCAGCACAGCTTACGTTAAGCGCGTTGTGAATTTTGAACCACGTGTGTACGTGGGATACATAAAGAAACATAATGTAGAGGATCGTGGACGTCAAAAGGAGAGGAAATTTCTTTTCACCTGTAGTTCCTGATGTGTAAGATGGTGGTGCAAAGCATCAGCACAGCTTTCATCCAGCGCGTTGTGTGTGACCTTCTCAAGCAGGGCTGCGCCGCGGCCGCCCGCACACGTCTGCTCCGCGACTAAGGCAGCTCCGTGAACCAGGCACATGCCTGCTTCTGCGTGGTTCGAGCGCTGTGGAAGCAAACGTATTGACTCAAGTCTACTACAAAAATTTACCACTATTTTATTTATTTCTTATTTAAGGCACAGCTACAGAGAACAAACAATAATAATACATTTGACACAAGTACACAACAACATTGCCCCAAAAGCTTTGACATATCTCATAATCTAAAAACACATGAATTAAAGATACTAAGATGTGGCGCCTATGGGAGCCTACACAGTAGAACAGGAACAGACATTATTTATCATGTACGTCTCAAAAGGCGACCAAAGAAGAATATGCTTACGTCAAGCTTCTCCAGCCCAACAGGCCAGCGTGGGGAATGTAATGCAAATCCTGCATATCCTTGGAAAATTAGAGATGGTCGTATTACTGTAGTGAAGAGTTTCACCATCAATCCCTAATTTTTAAGTGACCCCTTTGAAAACAAAATTCCTGTGGGTTACCATAGGGGTCACTTAAAAATTAAGGATTGATGGTGAAAACGGGCATAATGCTTGCGCGGGTGCCCTCTCCGGACGTCTGACGCAGACCTGCGCTCCGCGATAGGCATCCAACTGATCCAACGCGTGTGCCTGCGTTATAAGCGCGCGACTCACACCACGCGAGTTTTAGAGTAGGCGCACACCGTTGATTTTTAGTTGACCGATAGTTGTGCCCGATTTTAAATTGTATGAAGAATCGGCCAATCGAATCGGCGTAGTGTGCATACATGCCCATACATGCCTATACTGATCAACTGCCCGACTAAACTATCGGCCGACGAAAAATCAACGGTGTGCGCCTACTCTTAGCGTAGGCTCTGAACGATCTGGATGACGGTGAAGTGAAGAGTCCCCCACTGACCTCCATATGCTTCTGCGCCATGTTGCTGAGCCACGTGAGGCGCAGGTCGGGGCTGTGCTGGTAGCCGCGCGCGATGCGGTGCATGAGATCCAAAAGCATTTCAGGGTCCTCCTGGAACTCCTTCATCTTCACCGTGTCGGACAGGATCATGTGAAGGTTGAACACCAGGTCCTTCACCTGAGGATGGAAATTGAGATCGTGAAGCTTCAGTCAAACCAAGGAGATGTCGTGTCCGCGATGGCGGTGGCGATCACTGCGCGTGCGTCACTGTATACGCTATCGCGGACGCAGGCTGAATACCTTGATATGGCTGAAGCTTTACAGTTCCAAGGTTATATCTTTAACATTATACACATAATGAGGGCTATCGTTTTTACCCTAAACAGTTGGCACCACCGACGACTATAGCAGTACCTTGCTATACAGTGGCGTCAACCATAGTGAATGCAAATGCGAAAGTTGCTACCGCTTCAGTGCTCAGCAGTTGGTTACTGACAGCCACCAGTGAGTGACAGTACCTTACTCTACAGCAGTGGTTCCCAAACTTATTTAGTCTACTGCCCACTTTGAGAATAAAATATTTTTAGCGCCCCCCATTTTTGTAGTCAAAAGTCGAGCTCAGTCGGTGTCTCAGAGTCCTCCTAGTAGATGACGCCTCCCAAGCCTCTACACAACGTCCCGATTTTTTTTCTGGGTCTCTTACCGCCCCCCTTTAAGCCTGCAGCGCCCACAAGGGGGCGTTATCGCCCACTTTGGGAAAGACTGCTCTACAGTGACGTCATCCTGATGAGTAATAGTCCTTCTACTGCTTCAGTGCATGCCAGTAAGCGTCACTTTCTTAGCCACTAGCAAGTGATTCACTCTACAATGGCGCCATTAAGTGAGTGCTGAAGCGGCAGGAGAACTAATGCATTTAAGTGCTAAAACTAGGGTTGCCAACTCTTGAAAGGACCAACCCGGGAGAATTGTGGGGGGGGGGGGGGCTGGCCCCATAGTTGCTCTATCACGCTCTATACGCGCTCGAATGAAGCATTAATAGAGACAGGAATTCGAATGGAAAGAACAAACGTGACGACCATTTTTTTTTTAATTCAGGACAGGGATTTCTGTCTTTCGATTTCGTAAAGAAGTGAACCCAGCGTAAATCCACTCGATTTTCTTCAATAACATGTGGTTGCTCTTCACGCAAAAGTCCAAACTCATCGTACAATTTGTCACTATCTATGTCAATATTTAATAATTCCTGGAGCTTAGTAATGCTGGTCCATGTGATTGGTTCTTTTAAAGATAAAATTTATAAACAAGTACGAGCAGCAATGGATGCATTTAAATTTTAGAAATACCGGAGAAAATATTGCTCTCCGGGAGGTCGGGAGGTTAACCATTATTTCCGGAGTCTCCCGGGCAATCCGGGAGGGTTGGGAACCCTAGCTAAAACGATAGGCCTCATAAAGATAAAGAGGCCACAGTGTTTTCCTGGATGTTATACAGATAAGTAAGTGACAGCACTGACCTGCTCCGGGAAGTTGGTATCGTGTAGATCCTGGTCCTTCTCAGCATACACTAGCACGGTCTTAGGTACACTAAAGGTAAAGCCTGGTCCGTGAGCACGTAGAATTATATCCAATGACCCCAAGCTACCCATCCTTATCGCTCGCGCGTAATTATATTGCTGTCGCGACTGTGCGACGGGCGCCAGCAGTGAGTGTGCGAGCGCGACAGCAACATAATTACGCGCGAGCGATAAGGATGGGTAGCTTGGGGTCATTGGAAAAAAATCTACGTGCTCACGGACCAGGCTTTAGCCGTCGTGCCAACTAGCGAGGATAGCTACATCGTCACTTGCTGAGCTGAGCTGTATGAGCACCTGAACTGACCTGCTCCGGGAAGTTGGTATCGTGTAGATCCTGGTCCTTCTCAGCGTAGACGAGTACGGTCTTGAGCGCGCAGCGCAGTGCGTCCTCGCTAAAGGTAGCTAATATTGCGACGATAGCGACATCGTCACCTACTGAGCTGTATGAGCACCTGAACTGACCTGTTCCGGGAAGTTGGTATCGTGTAGATCCTGGTCCTTCTCAGCGTAGACGAGTACGGTCTTGAGCGCGCAGCGCAGTGCGTCCTCGCTAAAGGTGGCCGACGTGCCAACTAGAGACGATAGCGACATCGTCACCTGCTGAGCTGTCCATGAGACTGACCTGCTCCGGGAAGTTAGTGTCGTGTAGATCCTGGTCCTTCTCAGCATACACTAGCACGGTCTTAGGTACACTAAAGGTAAAGCCTGGTCCGTGAGCACGTAGAATTTTGTCCAATGACCCCAAGCTACCCATCCTTATCGCTCGCGCGTAATTATATTGCTATCGCGACTGTGCGACGGGCGCCCGCAGTGAGTGTGCGAGCGCGACAGCAACATAATTACGCGCGAGCGATAAGGATGGGTAGCTTGGGGTCATTGGACAAAATTCTACGTGTTCACGGACCAGGCTTTAGCCGTCGTGCCAACTAGCGAGGATAGCTACATCGTCACTTGCTGAGCTGAGCTGTATGAGCACCTGAACTGACCTGTTCCGGAAAGTTGGTATCGTGTAGGTCCTGGTCCTTCTCAGCATAAACTAGCACGGTCTTGAGCGCGCGGCGCAGTGCGTCCTCGCTAAAGGTGGCCGACGTGCCAACTAGAGACGATAGCGACATCGTCACCTGCTGAGCTGTCCATGAGACTGACCTGCTCCGGGAAGTTGGTATCGTGTAGATCCTGGTCCTTCTCAGCATACACTAGCACGGTCTTAGGTACACTAAAGGTAAAGCCTGGTCCGTGAGCACGTAGAATTTTGTCCAATGACCCCAAGCTACCCATTCTTATCGCTCGCGCGTAATTATATTGCTGTCGCGACTGTGCGACGGGCGCCCGCAGTGAGTGTGCGAGCGCGACAGCAACATAATTACGCGCGAGCGATAAGGATGGGTAGCTTGGGGTCATTGGAAACAATTCTACGTGTTCACAGACCAGGCTTTAGCCGTCGTGCCAATTAGCGAGGATAGCTACATCGTCACCTGCTGAGCTGAGCTGTGTGTACACGATACTGACCTGCTCCGGGAAGTTAGTGTCGTGTAGATCCTGGTCCTTCTCAGCATAAACTAGCACGGTCTTAAGCGCACGGCGAAGTGCGTCTTCGCTGAAGGTGGCCGACGTGCCAACTAGAGACGATAGCGACATCGTCACCTGCATCTTCACGCGACTGAAGTTCTGCGCAAATAAAACCAGTTAGAAGAAAAAGTGGCATGAAATAGGACACGGAACAATGATTGTTGAACTTTGAACGTACATTTCTGATGTGGAATGAAGAANTCTCAATTATGCAATTGTTTGTTCATTTAATGATCGGTTTTTATTTAGAAATTTTTTTCCAGTTTTTCTCATTTCATCATGCTGAGTGAAGTTATAATGAGGAATTTTTCAATGGACATAAACATGAGTGAATCATGGGAGATGACTTCAATATAGCGAAGAAGTGTTTTTATAATAAACAATAATAAAATGGGTCATAGTTCAACTCAGAAATCATTGTTTGTTTATGAAGTAATCGCATTTAATTCTGCTATACTTTAGCTCAGGGATGCTGTGGATATCCG
The DNA here is from genome assembly GCF_004193835.3 of Ostrinia furnacalis. NCBI lineage: Eukaryota > Metazoa > Arthropoda > Insecta > Lepidoptera > Crambidae > Ostrinia > Ostrinia furnacalis. The sequence continues at coordinate 2,473 of NW_021133402.1, read as the reverse complement.
TAACTATCGGATATCCGAAATAAAAAAATATCCGTAACCGTAACCGATTTAAAAGTTTCGGATAAAGGCGGAGTCTAAATCTTAATATTTTTTAATATTTGTTGCTTGTCTGGAATTCCCTGGCACCATCTGATATCTCCACCTGTTTTACCTATCATAGGTGCCGTCATAGTAATTACATAAAGTGGCTATGTGGGTCGCGCTCGCGTAGCATATTGCTACTTGAATTTTACATTTTTAAAATTATAATATCCGTAACCGAAATTATCCGAAACTTCGGATAATCCGAAATGATTTCATATCCGTAACCGAAACCGAAACCGGTATAATATTATTCTAATATCCGTAACCGTATTCATTTTCTTTATACATAACAAGGCAGGTATTTGACCACAATCGCACCTGATGTTAAGTGGGATGCACTCTAGGATGGTACACATCTGCCCTACAAGTGCCTATTCACTCTCGCCTTGAAAAGGCCCGGATTATAGGCTTCGGGAAAGACAGCAGCAGGCAACAAATTCCAGTCCCTAGCCGTTCGCGTTATAAAAGAATCATCGAAACGCTTAGTGCGAGCTGGTGGAATAACATAATCGAAACTCTATATCCATAACATCCCTGCTTTAGCTGTGTGATTTTTCTTTTTTTTTTTAGTTATGCTTACGTTTCCAAGTTGATAATGTTGTCGCATGAGTGCGTAGAGAGTGGCACTAGCGTGTGCACGTGTTTGTGGCGCTAGCGCAGCGCAATGACGTAACAGAACTCGGCAGATACCCGACTCCTCGCCGCAGCAGGACCAGCCCAGCTAAGAAAAAAGGAAAGGTATTATTTTTAACACTTTTTAAAAAATAGTTTAAGGGTCTGCGTAAACGGGACTATTCCCACCTCTCGTTCCCACCACTGCAACTCCTGTGTAGCCAGGATCTACAGCTTGACCGCCATAAAAACAAAACCAATGAAGGTCAAGTTTGTCCCGGGGGAAAGTTAAACTGTCATTGGACCCGCAACGAAATTAATCAGAAGAACATAGGAGGTGTTCAAAATTAAGGTATGACTTCCCTCCATTGCAAAGCGGATGACAGGCGACAAACAAAGGTTTAAAACCTTTAGGAAAAGATTATGCACCACGGACAATAAATATCAATAAGGCTCATAAGTTAGGCCTTATGAGCAATTAGCAATTACCTGCCAATAGTAGTCTGCGTAAACGTAGACCACTAAATGTTTATGGGTGTGTCAACGTGGAAGATTCGTGACGGCATTTAAATCAAATGTGGCAAAGGCCTAAAGACTAACTTACCTTAACGATGAGGGTGCGCAGTGAGGCGAACATGTGTTGCAGCACCGTGGTGCTCTGGTTGCGTTGAAGTGCCCGCAGCACCACTTGTAAGGCAGCGCTGCAGATGCTCTGGCCGTGCTCTAAGTTGCTGCATGACTGGAATACAGTAGTTCAAGTTGTAAATATTAATCTACACTAATATTATTATTATAAAGAGGAAAGATTTGTACCTATTTTTCTATGTTTGTAATGAATAGGCTCAAAAAGTACTGGGCCGATTTAAAAAATTCTTTCACCAATAGAATGCTACATTCTTCCAATTTAACATAGGCTACATTTCATTTTGAAAAAAATTAGGGATCCTTGGTAAAACCCCGTGCGAAGCCGGGACGGGCTGCTAGTTGATAATAAAGAACAACAACAGCCTGGATAAGAGTATGAAGGGTTTGGCAAACAAAAGGCGTTTCCGGAGCATATCAGCATTTTAGCGTCGAGCTTTAACGGAGACTTGTATTGCAACTTATAAGACGCAAACGTCTAAAGTATGCATAGCTAAACCACTCTTCACACGCACTTGCAGCAGGCTGCTCATTGTGCGGTAGCCTGGTGATGCAGTGTGCGGTGTACACACTTGTGTAGCGGCACAGTACGTGTAGCCACGTGCTGGTCGCGTGTACCTGTACGATGGTCTGGTCTGGATGGTCACGCGGGCGGCGGCGCGGCGGGCGACAGCGGCTGCTGTGCGCAGTACCATCCTTGCGGCGGCTGCTGTGCGTAGTACCAGGCCTGTTCCTCTCCACGAGTTTACATCGAAAATAAAACACGCACGATGGCCCGCGTCAGTGATCGGCACTGCGCCGAAGCTATAGGGCTGACTTCGGTAAAATGATGTGACGTGAGGTGCCAAACTGCGGAAAATGGCGGAGGAAATACATGATTTAGCATGAATTATCATGAATATTAACTACTTATTTAGCTCTCAGTGTCTTGAGGCAACTTAAAAAAGTACATTCTGTGTTTTTATTATTATTTAGGCAGTTAAATACTGCACAGTATTTAGTACACCATTTCCTTTATTTTTTCCATCACACACAAGAATACGCGTGCGTGAGTCAATGCTCGCTCGTATGTGAGGTCTTGTCGAATAGTAATCCTGTAGGGTGCCATGCCATCGTGCGTGTTTTGTTTTCTATG
>NW_021133401.1:0-3730 GCF_004193835.3 Ostrinia furnacalis | reverse complement strand
GAATGGGCTATCTAACACTGAAAGAATTTTTCAAATCGGACCAGTAGTTCGGAGATTAGCGCGTTCAAGTAAACAAACAAACTCTTCAGGTTTATAATATTAGTATAGATTATTTGCAAAACTAACTCAGTAATTCAAAATATAACATACGTTTTTACACCGTTTCTCTAAATATCACATGTATTTTATCTACTTCATAATTTGTAGAACTCGTCGCCAAGAAATGAGTCGACGGATGGCGGCGATGCGTCGGCGCAGAGAGACGATCCAGCGCGACACGCTCACTATGTACGATCTCATCTTCTACAATCCCACCAGCAACCCTATCGTGTAAGTACTCATTTTACGTATCTTATAAATTAATGTAGATCTTGGACGTCCTGTGGCTGATATGATGATGATGATGATGAAAGCCTGGTCTGCAAGCACGTATAATTTTGTCCAATGACCTCAAGCTACCCATCCTTATCGCTCGCGCGTAATTATATTGATGTCGCGACTGTGCGACGGGCGCCCGCAGTGAGTGTGCGAGCTATTAGATACAATTAAATTGTTATGCATAAAAAAATTAAAAAAAATGATTAAGTAGGTAGTTCTTTAGAACAAAAAAATAATACAATGTAAACAAAAAGTAACCAAGTCTATCCTTCGTAACTGTGCACTTACTGGACTTTATTCATCTCTCGTTCCCACTGCTGCAATTCCTGTGTAGCCAGGGTTTAGAGCTTGACCGCCAATAAACATCAGTGAAAGCCAAGTTGGTTCCGCAAGAAAGTTAAACTGTCATTGGACCCACAACGAAATTAATAGGAGTATGAGTTTAAGCACCCATTCACCATTTAGTCAATTCTTTAAAAATCATCATCTTAATATTGAAATTAGCTGCTATTTAATATTTATGTTTATGATGGTTTCTACCAGGGTTCGAGGATATATATCAAGGGATATATATCAAGATATATATCGGATATATATCAAGCCGGTTTTGATGATATATATCAACTGTTAAAATTTGTTACTGTATTTGTAATTTTTGACATAAGATTTTTATTTTTTTAGTTGATTTTGCCGTATTTAAAAGAATATTTTATGTTTTTGCTTTATTTGTCTGATTTTAAGGTTTAAAAACATTAAAAACATGTTTATGTAGCACATATGCAATAGTATTCATGAATAATACAATAAAATAATAATATGGCTTTCATACAAAATTGATATATATCAAAGTTGATATATATCGGATATATATCATAAATATCCGATATTTTGATATTTATAATAAATATCGGATATTTTCGAACCCTGGTTTCTACCGTAACATATACCCTGTTGATTAGTTTTAGTTGTTATGTTGAAAGATGTGCTTTCACCAAAAATATTATTTTTTTTTACTATAGAATTATCACTTCACGGGATTTATTGCAACAATATCTATTTTAACGGTAAATAAAATATTTACCCTCCCGACGTTTCGGCTCGGTTGCACGAGTCATGGTCGCGGGCAGACTATAGTAAAAAAAAAAAATGCAACATAATAGTTTAAAATATTTTTTTTTTTTATTTCTTTCTTAACACAAACCGTTTCACAGCCCAGACCAAGACGAGATCAAAGCGAAAGAGGCTAACAAGAAGGACGAAGCGGAGCGCGCGGCGGCCGAAGCGGACGACGACCCCGATGACCCCGCGCCCGACGCCGCGCCCGTGCCGCAGATCAAGCTCGGGCCTAACGGAGAGATCGTGCTTGACGAGAAGAGCTTGGTGAGTGGAAACGAATTCATACAGGGTATCAAAATGTCGAGATCGGAGCGAAAGAGGCTAACAAGAAAGACGAAGCGGACGACGACCCCGCGCCCGACGCCGCGCCCGTGCCGCAGATCAAGCTGGGCCCTAACGGAGAGATCGTGCTTGACGAGAAGAGCTTGGTGAGTGGAAACGAATTCATACAGGGTATCAAAATGTCGAGATCGGAGCGAAAGAGGCTAACAAGAAAGACGAAGCGGACGACGACCCCGCGCCCGACGCCGCGCCCGTGCCGCAGATCAAGCTGGGCCCTAACGGAGAGATCGTGCTTGACGAGAAGAGCTTGGTGAGTAGAAAGTAGAAACTAATGTACAGAAGGTATTAAAATGTCGAGATAGAAGCGAAAGAGGCTAATTAATAAGAAGGAAGAAGCGGACGACGACCCCGCGCCCGACGCCGCGCCCGTGCCGCAGATCAAGCTCGGCCCTAACGGAGAGCTCGTGCTTGACGAGAAGAGCTTGGTGAGTGGAAACTTATTTTCAGAGGGTATTAAAATGTTGAGATCGAAGCGAAAGAGGCTAACAAGAAGGACGAAGCGGAGCGCGCAGCGGCCGAAGCGGACGACGACCCCGACGATCCCACCGACGCCGCGCCCGTGCCGCAGATCAAGCTGAGCCCTAACGGAGAGATCGTGCTTGACGAAAAGAGCTTGGCGAGTGGAAAGTACAGATGGATGACTAGAACTACGGTGGTAACTAATACAGTTGTAATAAGTGCTATTTTGGAACTATTTTGTGGCTTTTATAATTTCCAATATAAAAGAAGAAACAACTTTTTTAAATGAATTGTGGATAGACAGATATTAAATGTCCGTTCCGCTTAGCTTATGCAGTATTGGGCAATGGTTGATAATATAAAACAATGTCAGTTTACTTCCCCCTCCCACGTTTGTCACCCAATTTTTTGTATACCTCCTTGAACGATATGCCATAATACTATTCCTACAACACATCTTATTCCAGGTGATAAAACCGACAGACAGCAAGCGCAAAGTGTCCTCCGTGGTCCGAGAAGGCGCTTGGGCCAGTGGGGGCGGCAAATACAATCGCACCGCTCGCACCGCGGAATGGAGCGCAGCCGAGACGGTGCGGTTCTACCGGGCTCTAGCGGCCATTGGCACAGACTTCTCGCTTATGGCGCCGCTGTTCCCTGGACGGAATAGGAGGGACCTCAAGATAAAGGTAAGCTTGTTCGAAAGAGACAGACTGTAAACACAAAATATCCTCGTTAATACGAGGGCGCCTGCATGAATCTGAAACGCTATCAATGTAGTTTCAAGTCTATCTGTCATTGTCGCTCACGCTGGCATCTCGCTTTGCGTGAGAGGGATGGCAATATTCCAAGCATCGGATAACGTACATTTCGGAGTAACCCCGTTGGGCCATGGCCAATGCGAGAGTTCACAGGCATTTATAACGCAATCGGGTAAAATTCTTAGTTAACATCATGTGCGATTGCTTTCAAATATCTGCCTTGTTTTGCATAAAAAACGTTTTTTAACTCGAAATTAAACTCATTTTAGTTCAAAAAAGAAGAAAAGGTGAACGGCGCGCAACTAGACAAAGCTCTCCGTTCGGGCACCACGTGGGACCCGTCGCGGTTACAGGACGAATTCGCGGCCGAACGTGCCGAGGCCGCCGCGAGCGCCGAGCGCGAACGTGAACATATCGCTCGCCAGAGGAAGGCCGAGCGTGAGCGCACCGCTCTCGCCAAGGAGGTCAACTTACGTCAGAGTAAGTCACTGTATACTCTACGCTCTACTTCAAATACATACACTTGAGACCTACTTAACGTACGCATCTCTACGTCTGCATGACGTCATTACACCCACAAACAGTGTGAATGCGAGAGAGAACATGATGTCCGCTGTCTCATTACTCTTATTTGAACTTTTTGTTGCACCGTCTTCTGCGAATATGTGTGTTGAATA
>NW_021133400.1:0-1599 GCF_004193835.3 Ostrinia furnacalis | reverse complement strand
GATAAATAATCTTTCAATGGTCTGACCGAATTGTTTTCTACTATGTGACCCAAATATTTTGCGTGTGTTTTTGCAAAAGTACATTTAGAAAATTTCAATCTAAAGCCTTCCTTCAGTATTGCCTCGAGTAGTCTTGATATATGCTGTATGTGATCTTCAAATGTTTTAGAAAAAATCAAAATGTCATCAATAAAATTTACCGCAAAACCAGAGAGTTCGTGTTTTCTTATGATGTTTCCCAATATTCTTTGAAAAATGGCAGGTGCCGTCTTTAATCCAAATGGGAGACACGTCCATTGATAGTGGCCTTCTTGTGTGACGAATGCAGTTTTGTATTTATCTTGTTTTTTCAAAGGAATTGACCAAAATGCTGAATTTATGTCAAAAGTAGAAAAATATTCACAATTCACAGTTTTAATCATTAAATCCTCTATTAACGGAAAAGGTTGAGATTGGGGAACGACAATTTTATTTAATTCTCTAAAGTCTATACATAATCTCGTTCTTCTTCCATCTTCCTTTTTATATGCTAAAGTTACTGGAGCAGCAAATGGACTATAAGATTCCTCGATTAAATTGTTCTTTAATAGTTTTGCTATCTGACCTTCAATTTCTGTTCTATCTTCAGCCGTGCATCTGTATGGACGTTTGCAGCAGTATTTATCTACCATTAAGTCAATATGAGCTTCATAATCTCGTACAGTACCGATATCATATTTATCCTTTGCAAAAACTTGCTTGTATTTCTCTATCAACCTATCAATTTCTGATTGTTGGTATAAGTCAAGATGATTTACAAATATCTCAAATCTTTCAGTACATTTAGAAAATTTCAATCTAAAGCCTTCCTTCAGTATTGCCTCGAGTAGTCTTGATATATGCTGTATGTGATCTTCAAATGTTTTAGAAAAAATCAAAATGTCATCAATAAAATTTACCGCAAAACCAGAGAGTTCGTGTTTTCTTATGATGTTTCCCAATATTCTTTGAAAAATGGCAGGTGCCGTCTTTAATCCAAATGGGAGACACGTCCATTGATAGTGGCCTTCTTGTGTGACGAATGCAGTTTTGTATTTATCTTGTTTTTTCAAAGGAATTGACCAAAATGCTGAATTTATGTCAAAAGTAGAAAAATATTCACAATTCACAGTTTTAATCATTAAATCCTCTATTAACGGAAAAGGTTGAGATTGGGGAACGACAATTTTATTTAATTCTCTAAAGTCTATACATAATCTCGTTCTTCTTCCATCTTCCTTTTTATATGCTAAAGTTACTGGAGCAGCAAATGGACTATAAGATTCCTCGATTAAATTGTTCTTTAATAGTTTTGCTATCTGACCTTCAATTTCTGTTCTATCTTCAGCCGTGCATCTGTATGGACGTTTGCAGCAGTATTTATCTACCATTAAGTCAATATGAGCTTCATAATCTCGTACAGTACCGATATCATATTTATCCTTTGCAAAAACTTGCTTGTATTTCTCTATCAACCTATCAATTTCTGATTGTTGGTATAAGTCAAGATGATTTACAAATATCTCAAATCTTTCAGCATCAATGTGTTCATTAAAATTTATTTCACATTTATTTATATAA
>NW_021133399.1:0-574 GCF_004193835.3 Ostrinia furnacalis | reverse complement strand
GACTGAACGCTATTGAAAAATATTATTATAATGACATGCAATTCCGAGCGAGGTTCTGCGTCTCAAAAGAAACGGTGTTGTTTCTGGATTCATAATTTGGAAGCTCTTTGAAACACCTCACCAAACGCCATACAACCAGTGGACCAAATACTTATTATAACCCTACGGTTCTACGCAACGGGAAGTTATGAACGTGTACTAGGTGATTTTTCCACATCGAACAGCCAACTAGTTCAGGTGTCAGCCCACCATAGCCAATATTTTACTGTATACTAGCATAATTTATGTTTTGTAATGAACCTTGTTTGTATACGGTTATGGTGAGAAATAAACGATATTATTATTATTATTATATGATTAACTGTGCATCGTATAGTGCACAAAATATCAACTTAAATAGCTGCTATGGGGAATATGGGGACATCGCAAATGGGTTTAAGCTATACAAAGTTCCAAAATACTGAACTGTCCTATCAATGACATTGACAGTGGGGCGCCACCGTCAATACCGGATCGCTGGTTCCGAATTTTGCCATGTTGGAAACCATTTAGTTTAACGATGGTAGCGCCCCGG